>NC_034192.2:31192767-31365267 GCF_002021735.2 Oncorhynchus kisutch | reverse complement strand
AATCAAGCACACTCTTTTTTTTATAAAGTTCATATGTTTTGTATCCATTTGCGTATTTATTTATTTCTAGTATTTTTATGATTTACTACGGCTATTGTTATTTTATAAACCTAATTGTGATTATAGAATCCATACAGTGGGCCTATGATGCTTATATGTAGTTGCTTGTATGTAGTTCTGTCCTTGAGCTGTTCTTGTCTATTGATGTTCTGTATTATGTCATTCTGTATTATGTTTCATGTTTTGTGTGGACCCCAGGAAGAGAAGCTGCTGCTTTTGCAACAGCTAATTGGGATCCTAATAAAATACCAAAAGCTTTTCCCGCAATTAGTGACATCATGGGTGGTTTTCCGGGGTACATCGGGGCTAATGTGACAAAATCTGAGGATTACACAAACTCATTTACACCCACGACCCCTGGACCAACGCTTCCCGGTCCCAGTCCGCTCATTCCATTTCCAGTGGTGCCTAGCCTATGGCACGGTTTCCGCCGCGTTCCAGAATCCACAGTGTAGCAAAAAATACGAAAAATATATAGAAAAAAGCAATGGTATATGCGTACAGATTGTCATATAGATCTAAATCGAATGCATGCAATCTAAAAAATAAATATATATCAAACATATAATTTTATAAACCTATGAACAACATACACAAGGAAAAGTGTTAGGATTTTAATATGACATAGCCTGATAACTATATAGACAGTAGCCTAAATGTGTACGGTCAAATGAGAGTTACTAGAGTCCAATTCTTCCCCATGGAAATATGGCCACCAGCGGGGTCACATATGGCGGGGGAAACTAGCCAATTCTGCCAGTCCGTACTGCTAAATAACCACCTCAAGTTTGAGTTTTTTAATACCTCGTTTATTCGTTTACAGATAACATATATATTGTAAACTACTTCAAAAGAATTCCTACGAAATCATTATTATTCATAGAGACATTTCCACAGGATGAATCTGAAATCCTTAACGCATGTTTGATAAGAAGAAAAAAAACGTTTAATGTTGCGATGGAACAGAATAGCCTAATGTGCATTGTTCAAGAAACAAACAACAAGATAACATTTATTCGTGGAACAAATTTGATCGAGTTGAAATGAATCATGAAAACAGTCTTATTCATTATAGTTACAGTTATCTATGCGTGTCAAAATGTAAACGTATTGCAACCCAAAATATAGGGTTCAATTATAAGCTAATTAATAATCAAATAAAAAAAGTGAAACCTGTGTTGAAAACCTTGTCTATTGTAAATAAGTTAGGTGCAAAATGTTAAATAGGTGAAAGACTAGGCCTATATCAGCACTAGAGATGAGGACAGGAACCCATTTCAGCAAGGCTCTAGCCAGGGTCCGAGAAACAGTTCATTGTGTCCGTCTTTTCATTGCGTCTGATGGGCAGCAGGTTCAAGCGACCATGCCGACCCTCCACTTCATCTGCACTAGCCCGTGGCCTCGTCACACAATTCCCTTTTTATTAACATTTGATGTGGCACAGCGGTGGTATAGTTTAGGCCTTCTAAGGACTTAGAGCATTATTCCTATTATGATTATTAATCCTGGCGTGTGTATGACATAACCCACTGGTTTACTTACAGAGGAGGAGTAAACTGTAGCTGTGAACAGATGCTCGTAATCATAACTGAGAGGTGATGCCTCGCTTATTCTATACCTTAAACCAATGGCCCTAACCAAGGACCACTTCAATCCATGACGAATAGAGAGAAACTCTTGTGTTAATAAAGGCCCTCTCGTGTTTCTCATAGAAAAAAAATCTATAATACGACTGAACTGCCTGCATTAATCTCCACTACTCCATACTGGTCCGGAGAGAGACGCACAGCCCACAACACACGAAGCGTTATGAACTGTTTTGCCGATCACAGATATACCACAGAGAGAGAATAAAAAGGCATACACAATAAAGATACAAAGAGCTATTGAGATAATCAACGATAAAAACGGAATATTATACACATAGGAAAGGCAATAGGAAATATAAATATAGGTAGGCCTAAGTGTTGCAACACTTGTCTATTATTTCAGTTCAATGGAAATATTATATTACAGCATACTGCATTTCCATGGAGACCGGGACAATGGTTACAAAATAGAAATGAGAAAACATGGACTCGGATCACCCTTTGAAAACCTGTAAACCCACAATGTCAAGTGAAGGATTGTCCAAACAGGTCAAATTAAAAGGTTTAGAAATCGATGCTCTGATATGGCACTAAATTGACCAACTCTGAGAGCTAGGAAGGAGTATGGTGCCAAGTGATACCCACCATGCTTCAATCAGTCATTAAAATGACAACCAATGAACAGTCAAGGCGTTGACAGCATCAACCAATAGAAGCACGGGAATGGGGCTTTTGGGGGGAAACAGCAAGACCAAGATGTTTTGACGCAGGGAGTAGAGCGTCATAGACGTCTCCAAACGCACATCAAACTTCCACTGGCGCTCCCGAGGATGATCTGAAGGAGGCCTTTCCGAAGTTGCAGACGGTCGGATTTTGAAAGGAAGATGACATTGGAGCCAACGGCATCTTCTCTTTGGCACAAACAGGCCGTTTAACCTCGTAATTTAATTTCCATCCAGTCCAGCCATCCCACAGTCTATTGAAAGGTGAGGATGGAGCGCGCACCCAGCGCCCCAAGTCCTCCTCCCAAAGCGGCCCAGCACGAACCCATCAGCTTCGGTATCGACCAGATACTCAGTAGCGGTGCTGACTCAGAGACCGGACGGACCAGCAGCAGATACGGTTCGGATACAAGCAGTGGAGACGGTTACCGTTTGGGAAGCCCAACTGGAGGGAGCGCTGCCTCCTACACTGCGCTGTCCATCTCCCTCTCCGGCATGGTACCACAGTTAGAGGACCCTGGTTTGTACGGAGTGAACTGTAGCCTGGGTAGCAGAGGAGTGATCCGGGTGCCTGCTCACAGACCGTTGACTACCTCCGGGCCGCCGCACTTGATGAGCGCTGTACCCGGGTATGGAGGCCTGTGTTACCCGTGGGTCGGGAATAGGTTCGCCAAGGAAAGGTTATCAGGTAACTTTCCGATAGAACCCTTAGCATCAAATAATGTTATTGAAAAAAATAAAAAATAATTCATGCGCAGTGATTTCGGTTATCTATGTTTCTCGTAATGGCAATTTGACTTCCAATGTGTTCAAAACAGCTTAGCTTACAATAAGCGCGCAATAAGCTTAGAAAACGTGAAAAGACTAATAAACAACGAGAAAGATACAGCAATAAACATTTAAATAATAAAGATGATGTGATCAATAAAATAACAAGACACATTAATTCAATCTTCAACCTTTTATGCATACAAAAGAAACATGTAGATTGACATTTTTTATTAATGTAGTCATTTAGTAGACTCGGCCCACGCAATATTACTGAAATTGTAGCCTGTTTCATTATTTCTCTTAATCATTTAGCCAATGTGAATATTACAATACTTAGCCTATACTATAGCAACGAAATTCACACAAATATTGAATTGGTCTATCAAATTGGCCTTTCAAAACGAAATGAGTGAGAAAAATCTCAAACAAATCATTTGGTGCTAGAAGACCCTAAGCCCGAATTGGAAGTCAATGAAAATGGAGGCATTTACAGAGAGATAAAATCAAATATAAACATGCTATTTTGGTGGATTCTTACAATGCAATTTCAATCAATTATATGCTACAAATTAAAAAGCTATTAACATACCACGTGAAATAGGAAAACATAATAAACAATAACATTGTAGCAATTATGTTGGGAGTCATTATTTTCCACAACGATTTTTTTTCCGCCATAATTCACACCCAACAGTTTAGACAAAGATATATGAAAAACTCGAAAACATTCTCGCCAAGAGTGGTCTCACATAGTTTGAATGTTAGGCCATAATACTATTGATTTATTTAGATTTGTTATGTTCCAATTCGGTACCCAGAACTGAAGCCAAAATTATTCACTCCCTGTATTTACTAGGCTATTTCATGTGATTGTTTGTTCACGCTAGAGGAGGCAAGCCTAACTTCAATAGCCAGACAGCAATGATATCTTTATCCACAGAAAATAACCGGATAAAACAGAACTGCTCGATTTTATACAGACGCCAAATTAACCTATAGAATAAATATTCAAAACATTTATAGCCGAACCTTTGTTTTCGGGTGAGGATTATGTAGGCCTACTACCAAACCTTATCAACTGTACAACAAAGTTGGAGGCTCACCTCACTTTTCCACTGCGTAAACTCAACCTCCAGTCTGTCTGTCTTTCTGCTCTCTCCATCAGCTCTCGTGCCATTTACGGTGACCAGGCGAATAGGTCATCCATACCAGAACCGCACGCCGCCCAAACGGAAAAAGCCTCGGACATCGTTCTCCCGTGTGCAGATTTGTGAGTTGGAGAAGCGCTTCCACCGGCAGAAGTACCTCGCGAGCGCCGAGCGGGCCACCCTTGCCAAGAGCCTAAAGATGACGGACGCGCAAGTCAAGACCTGGTTCCAGAACCGACGGACAAAATGGAGGTCAGTTGATCCATGAGCTTAACTGTTTACTCAAACCTTGAGTTGACCTCATATAGAGGGACAGAGGCGCAACTTTGGTTTCAGAAGTGGGGGGGGGGGCATAATTATAATTATTATATATTTTTTAATTCAGTTGGATAAACACTCCAAACAGCCTACCCGACCGCTCGGAGGCATCCGCATGGTCCTAAAACACACCGTTGCCTTGTTTTGTATCACACATAAAATTGGGGGGACCAAAAATGCAATGTCCCCCGTCACCAGTGAAGTTTGCGCCCATGGAGATGGATACAGGGCTCTAGTGCCCAAAAGCCCGTTTTAGCATGGGCAGGCCATTGATGACTTTCCCCGTTTTGAAGTAGTCAACTGGGTGGGACTTCCGATGGGTTCAGGAATGATCACATGATTGATTCCATCCGGGTCATCGGGAGGGATCAGCCAATGAATTACACTAGTGAGCAAACATTCCACAACTGCAGGTGGCACTAAATCGTCAAACTTGACTTTATACCTTTTCAAACAGCACACTACAGTTGACAATATGCACCATTTCAGTTTCTTTGCCAAGTCATAGAAGTAGTAGAAGATGAAAAGTGTCTACTTAAAAATAGACATGGCCTCAATGGCGCTGTCCATGCTCTCACAGTCACCATAAATAGGATGTGATGTATATCTAAATCTATGGTTTACCTCTTCGTTTGACATGTTTTCAAGTCTCATTCACCAGTCACTTCCGCTCATGTGCAATTAGTCTGGGGAGGACGTTCGTTTTAGCTAGGCCTTAATGGGGGACTAATCCTTTTTGGGTGGTGTGAATGTGTAATTGCAGAGGATTTTAAACTAAAGGCAAACAAACGTAGGATGTTCTTACCATCATGTTTTTTCCTGGCACTGATTTCTATTCCTGGTTCTGCTGGTGGTAGGCCTACAGGATATTCCCATCGTCTTTTGGGAAGAAACATTTGGGATCTACCAGCTGGTTCCAGTTGCCTAGTGTGCTTATTATGGGCTTGTTCAGGAGAGTCGCTATGATCTATGCACTGTGAAGCCAATTTTTTACACTTGTGTTATAAGACAAAATAAGCTGTAGATGCATATGGAAAGTTGAGGGGGTTTATAAATGTCCACTATAGGCTACCTAAGTTTGACCATCGCTGAATGTCAACCAATAAGTATTCTTTGTTCATAATTCAATTTTATGCAATTAATCTCTCTCTCTCTTTTTGCTCTCTCAGGAGACAGACAGCAGAGGAAAGGGAGGCTGAGCGTCAACAGGCCAATCGGCTGATCCTGCAACTGCAGGCCGACGCCCTCCACAAGTCCCTCGGCGAATCAGCAGGCTCCGACCCACTGTGCTCACATAACTCCTCCCTGTACGCCCTGCAGAACATGCAGCCCTGGGCCGAGGAGAGGGAGTAGGAGGAAGTCTCCCCCAACCGCTGTTCCAGGGTCACACATTTGTTCATCCGTCCAATTGGGGTGATCTGATCTGATCCTAGATGATTTGTTGGTGCCAAAATGGAGGGTATGGACAGTGTGATGCCCCTTTGAGATCGTGTAGAGACTAGGCGTCTGATAGGACCACACCCTCAACCTGAATGAATGACTGCACTGTCAATATTACACAAGCACCGTTACCAGTTTCCGCAAGTGTTTTTACCCCTATCTGGCCTTATGTCACATTCCACACTGTGACTCTATGGCTAAAGACTGAGGTTGTAGACTAAAATTGACAGGGAAGGATAGGAGGAGGAGTGTGTGTAAGGTAGAGGAATATATAGAGGGAGGAATTGGACAGGGGGGCAGAAGGATGCATGTCATGTTGGTAATGAAACTAAACATTCTCTAAAGTTTCATTTGTGACACATTTCCTAATAGGATGTAAATGTTTCATAATTTGTACTTAGGATGTATACATATGTAAATAACGATATAAACTCTTCACTTGAGATCATTTTGTTTATGTTTTTGTGTGACATAGAGACATGAATGGAAAGCTTTAATTGCTCCCCCTTGCTAAAGAAGACACTTCAAAAAGGTCACTACTTTCTTTGAAAAGTTTATTGTTAAATATCATTTTGTACAACATTTCAATATACACTGATGTGTTTTTTTTCCCCCTTTCTGTCTGTCATTCTCAGTCTGTTAGTCTCACCTCTCTGTGCTTTGCTGATCATGAATCTTGATATTGTATAAAAGTATAGGTGAAGGTAAGGTAATAGGGGACTGTGAAATAAGGGATTCTGTGTTTTGTTGTCAGTAAGTCTTCACATTGATTAGGCTATTGTCATCACCACCCATGTCATGGCTTTCATTCCTGTATTCTCAGTGACAAGGTCCCTCTCCCTCTCCCTCTCCCTCCCCTTGAGAGTTGTTACTGCACAGTTGTAATGTCCCACAGGATACCATGCACACACCCATATTGGCACAAAACAAGCATAAGAATACACTTCAAAATAGTGCTGAGCGAATAGCGCTTTTTGAGGTCGGTTCAGTTTTGGTTTTTGAAAAATAATCGCGGTTTTCTTATTTTTTTTCTTTTTTACAATAAATGCATTGTTCAATGTTCAATGTTCAATGCTGTAACAACAATGAATAAAATAATTGATGGTAGTGAGTGACAGCCTATTACTATCAGTTATTAGGCTCTAAACCATCATTTATTCACATGACTTTACTTACAGTAAATTAAATATTTTGGTTATGTATATTACATATTTGTTTTTAGTATGGTGACACTAAGATATGCAATTACTGCATATCACTTATTAACAAACCATCCCTTGTTCACATAACTTTAATAAAATATATCAGTTGTTGTGTATATATTTTTTTATTTCATTTGATGACTTAGTATTTTATTACAAGTCATCATCTCATCTCTGCTTAGGCTGTAGCTGCCAGCCAGCCATCCATCTATGTTCTCCCAGAGTCATCCTTCCGGATAGCAGGCTTACATAGCTGGTTAGCTGTCTGATGAAATCACATTTGAAGTAGTTCTATAAAGTAGATAAGGTACACTTTTAACACTGCTAAATAACAACTATCAATCAATTAGATGCATTGTCGGGTAGAGATACATAAGCAACCGGATTCTAGCCCTCTCCTATCTCTCTGTGTCTGTCTGTCGGGCCACACAGGCTTGCCCGGCAAAGAACCAATGAGAACAGGAGGCAGCTAGCTGTAGGCAATGGATTCTGGTCAATGTAGTTCATTACCACGTTTTCGGCACTTAACTCTGATGAGCTGGACAACATGTCCCAGAGAGAAATCTCTCTAGAGAAATGGCACAAATGGTGCACAACTAAATGGAATTCAAATAATGGAACCAATGTCCGTCAATTAGTTATTTACAAACTGAAAATAAACCAACATTTCGGTTATTCGCTCAGCACTACTTCAAAATTGCCATAGGCCACAGAACATTCAATCCAGGCTCTGTGGGTGGGAATATCATCTGGCCAGATTGACAGACAAAGAGGCAGATGAACGGAGCTCAGTGCAGACAGAAAGATAGAAGCCAAAAACACAATGACACAAGGCACCACAACACAAAAAACATTGACTAACACGAACACACATACAATAGGAGTGCTGCATTTAGTGGGGTTAGGACTGACTTGTTTTAAATGTATATTTCTTAATATGTTGCGGTCAAGTAGAGATCACATGAATTCTACAAATGAAAATGTACAGGAAATGTCCTCAATTTGTGTCTGTAAACTGTATTTGTGGTGAAATTGAGGCCAGGATTCAATCCAAGCAGTGTTATAGAGCTGACTGTCGACAGTGCAACTTTTAAGGGCAACTTCCCCGACGTTCAAAGAGATCGCTCTATAGTGCACTTCGGATTGAATCCCGGCCTGACACAGTGTAGGTATGTGTGTATGTCTTAATATGTGTGTGTATGTTTCTATAATGTCAGTATGTCAATTAACAGGTGTTATATACACTCTCTGGGAGAACAGTAACCATAACAACGACGACAACATCAACAGAACAAGACTGAGAGAGTTCGGACCAAGGGTGAAAGATTACAGGGTCACAGGAAGATCAAAAACAGGTACAAGGGGTCAGAGGTCAGTGGGAGGGGTCATAACCCAGCCCGTTGATTGGTCACTGCCATTGTAACGTGATGGTGAGACACTGTGCCACACGGCAGATGCATATAGCTGTTGCTGGGCGGCCAGTGTTGAGTACCTCTCATAACCATGCTGACAGCAAAGTTTGTGTGTGTCCCTTTTTGCCATTAAATGGTGGGCTGCTCTTTCTTCTCACAGTTCAAAGGTCTTTCCTATCTCTCTTTCATTTTCCCACTGTGTCTCTTTTGTCTGTTTCATTTATATGACGTTTTCGAAAAGCTGCAGGGACCTCATGATGTTTTCATCCTGGGGAAGAAAGTATGAAAAAAAAGGAGAAAGCTGATCATGAGGAAAAAAACAGTAACACCTCTGAACTTGCACATACACAGTGGTGGAACAAGTACCCAACTCTCCTACTTGAGTCAAATTAAAAAATATCTTCATAGAAAATGACTCAAGTAAAAGTAAAAGTCACCCAGTAAAATCCTACATGAGTAAATGTCTAAAAATATTTATTTTAAAATATACTTAAGTATCAAAAGTAAAAGTATAAATCATTTCAAATTCCTTATATTAAACAAACCTGATGGCATCATTTTCTTCTTTTTTAATTTATGGAAAGCCACGGGCACACTTCAACATTCAGACATAATTTACAAATGAAGCATGTGTGTTTAGTGAGTCCACCAGATCAGAGGCAGTAGGGATGACCAGGGATGTTCGGTTGATAAGTCCTTGAATTTGACTATTTGTCTGTCCTGCTAAGCATTCAAAATGTAACGAGTACTTTCGTGTGTCAAGGAAAATATATTGAGGAAAAAGTACAATATTTTCTTAAGGAATGTAGTGAAGTAAAAGTAAAAGTAGTCAAAAATATAAATAGTTAAGTAAAGTACAGATAACACAAAAAACAACTAGTAATTTAAAGTATCTTTACCCTACTGCACATACTGTACAGTGTAGTACTCTGTGTAGTACTCTCAGTGTAGTACTCTGACTGTATCACATAAGTACCACTAGGTGGCAACGAAGACTGAGAAAAGGTTATAAATGAAAATGTCTTACTCAGGCAGTTTAAAATAGAGTACCACATTATGAGTCATAATACCCCAAAAGCCTAGCGGTCAAACAAGGAAATGGTTCCAATAATATTTCCACCATTCATTTTTCCCATACGCGATTTTAGAAACACTTAAAATAAGGGCTGTGTTTCGTGTAGGCTCACCCGGGTGTGAAGTTGTGATAACCGTGTACATTTCTCTAGGACACGGTAACTTCTATCAACACATTTGCCTGTATTTATCCCCCCCAAATCAAACACTAATTAGCTGTTAATGTGGCAATCATAAAAAACTACAAATGATGAGCTGTGGGGGGCCCATGCACCTGACATCAATGTCCACATTTTCATTGAATAAATCATTTTGACAGTAACCTTCCAAAAATTCATTCATAAACCTTGTTTTAACAGACATATGTACTCGGAAGCTAAATGTTTGTTTCTTGGGCTTCGGGTATGTGACTGAAAAAGTGCCCTAGGTCTTGAAAAATAGTGCAATGAGTGGCGTTTACTCAGGTCTTCAAAAGAGCATATCAGACCGAGAGCCTAATGCCTCTTTGGTAGTTCTTTATGAGTTTTATTTTACAAAATAATCTCTCCGCAGAAGCAACAATTACAGGGATGGTAAAAAAAAACTGCTTGAAAATCATAACAACATCAGGAAAACTGGGTTGAAGGGGAGTGGTGCTTCAAATCCAGCAGTTTCGCAACCGTCCCTTATCACTGGTATATCTTGGCGTGCATTATTCAAGAATACGTTTACATTGTGCATTGTATGTTCATGGCGCTGCACACAATGTCTCAATGTCCGGGCCTGCAACCTGGACCTACAGGCCGTGGTGAATACATTTGCTCACAAAAATGCAAGGCAACGCAGTCACATGCTGTAGCTACTATAGGCCTCTACGTGAAAAAGAGAGACAAGCACAGACACAAATAGACTTTATTCTAAGAGAAACAAAGAGAAAAAGAAAGACACAGAGAGAGAGAAAGCAAGGAGGACTTCAGCGGACCAGGGGAGTCTCTCAAATTGGCTTTAATTTCATTGAATTTAATTCAATTTAATTGACCTTGAATACCGCAGCCCATTTGTGTAGGCTATTAGCCAGACAGAACCCACTGAGCTCAACAACAAACAATGGCTGAATTTATCCTCAAGCCAAGAACTTTTTTCTTAATTGTAAGGCTGTTTGATGTGTAATTTTGATTTTAAAAAGTGTATGTAAATAGCAATTAAATGCGGTATATAGCTATAGACAGTACACTGCATAATGAAAGCGTCCCTAGTAAGGTAGTGTTTTGAAGGTGGACTGACTGTATTATTTGGAATTAAAAGACTGGCTTCAAGCATAACAACTTTCTGTCCAAGCTGGGAGAGAGCCCGAGGATGGCTCATGTCATGCAGGTTCCAGCAGGCTATACAGGACAATTGATTTTTTTTTAATCAATTGGTAGCTGTCGCATCAAACATTTATTTTACAATCTGCAATGTTAAAATGTCCAACTTTAATTACTGAACAAGCAATTACATTATTGCCACCAGCCAGCAGTCTACTGTAAATGGCAGCATTTCGACACCATGTACAGCTTTAATGAAATGTTAGGCTTAACATGAGAAAATTACAACCAAATAGGCCAACCAATAAACATTTATCCATTAGCTAAAGCACAGCTATAGGCTCATATGCCCTGGCACCAGAGAAAGCATGTCATCGATTCAACAGGCAGCCGCACAGACATGTAGCGATTTCAGCACCATGGACAGTGATCGGTAGTCTATAGTTTGTGAGTTCCTGTCCGGCTGATGCGTTAAACATATTTTTTTCTGGGGGGAGGGGATCCAACCTTGCAGGGATCCAGAGAAACTGCATCATGGCAGTGGTGTGAGACCAATGGCTCTGGTCTACTTACTGTCCCCTCCCTGCTCTCTCCACCCGCCCCGCCCAAGCTTAAAAAATTAGGGAATGGGGTGTCTCGCTTTCTCTGCGGTCTCTGGTAAAGAGTAAATACCAACAGCAGGGAGAAATGATAGTGTAGGATTATTATAGAAGTTATATTATTTTCTAAGTCACTGTTGTGTAGTTCTAAAATAACTAACTACACAAAAGTGTTTGGAATTGTAATGATAATTGATTATCGACTATCTTACTCTATTCTGATTGGTCAGATGTTTGTTGATGGTTAGAAGAGTACAGGAAATAGTTGAGTTGAAGAGTGCTGGCCTAATGGCCGTGAAAATGGTCAGTTGATCATCACATTTGCATAAGAGTAGTCAGTCTCCATCCAGGGTTCGTCTACATAGAGAGTGATCAACCCACCATCTAAAACCCTCAAACTACAATAGTATTATACAGGATTAAGTGGGAGGGATGTTTAATGATCAAATCGAAATTTATTTGGTAAAAGTGACTAGGCAATCAGGATAGATAATAGTAGCAGCAGTGTGTGTGTGTGTGTGTGTGTGTGTGTGTGTGTGTGTGTGTGTGTGTGTGTGTGTGTGTGTGTGTGTGTGTGTGTGTGTGTGTGTGTGTGTGTGTGAGCATATGTAGTGTGTGTGTGTGTGTGCATATGTAGTGTGTGTGTGTGTGTGTGTGTGTGTGTGTGTGTGTGTGTGTGTGTGTGTGTGTGTGTGTGTGTGTGTGTTGGAGTGTCCATTGCAGTGTGTGTGTGAGTGTGTGCATAGAGCCAGTGATAATCATAGAAGTCCAGAGAACTCCAGTTTACCTCCTGGCAGGACAGAATGAACTCATCCAGAGTGACTACTCCATCTCTGTTCTTGTCCATCTTCTGGAAGAAAGCATCCACATGTTGTTTGGGAGTGTCTGTCTTCAGGGCAGGGTAGGTGTACTTCCCCATCATGTCATATATCGCTCTGACGATGTCTGTCATCTCCTGTAATACACACAAAAGCATAGTTTGTCTGTCAGTGGATGTTTAATGTGAAACAAAACACACAACTATTTAGAAATGTACTACACATGTATTTATTTTATTTAACCTTTATTTAACTAGGCAAGTCAGCTAAGAACAAATTCTTATTTACAATGAAGGTCAAAAGGCCTTCTGCGGGAACGGGGCTGGGATTTAAAATAAATTTAAAAAATATTTAAATATAGGACAAAACACACATCATGACAAGAGAGACAACACAACATTACATGATGTGAGACCTAAGACAACAACATAGCAAGGCAGCAACACATGACAACACAGCATGGTAGCAAAACAACATGACAACAACATGGTAGCAACACAACATGGTAGCAGCACAAAACATAGTACAAACATTATTGGACACAGATAACAGCACCAAGGGCAAGAAGGTAGAGACAACGCAAAGCAGTCTCAACTGTCAGTAATAGTGTCCATGATTGAGTCTTTGAATGAAGAGATTGAGATAAAACTGTCCAGTTTGAGTGTTTGTTGCAGCTCGTTCCAGTTGCTAGCTGCAGCAAACTGAAAATATGAGCGACCCAGGGATGTGTGTGCTTTGGGGACCTTTAACAGAATGTGACTGGCAGAACGGGTGTTTTTGTGGAGGATGAGCGCTGCAGTAGATATCTCAGATTAGTGAAGTGAGGCCGAAGAGGGTTTTATAAATAAGCATCAACCAGTGGGTCTTGCGAGGGGTATACAGAGATGACCAGTTTACAGAGGAGCATAGAATGCAGTGATGTGTCCTATAAGGAGCATTGGTGGCAAATCTGATGGCCGAATGGTAAAGAACATCTAGCCGCTCGAGAGTACCCTTACCTGCCGATCTATAAATTATGTCTCCATAATCTAGCATGGGTAGGATGGTCATCTGAATCGGGGTTAGTTTGCCAGCTGGGGTGAAAGAGGAGCGATTACTATAGCGGAAACCATGTCTAGATTTAACTTTAGCCTGCAGCTTTGATATGTGCTGAGAGAAGGACAGTGTGCTGTCTAGCCATACTCCCAAGTACTTGTATGAGTACTTGTATGAGGTGACTACCTCCAGCTGAATATAAGACTGTATCATCTACATACAAATGGATGAGAGAGCTTCTTACTGCCTGAGCTATGTACTCCCTTGGTGACAAGCAATGGCTGAGACAGCAGATTTTCTGACTTTGTACACCGCACTCTTTGAGAAAGGTAGTTAGCGAACCAGGCCAAAGATCCCTCAGAGACACCAATACTCCTTAGCCAGCCCACAAGAATGGAATGGTCTACCGTATCAAAAGCTTTGGTCAAGTCAATAAAAATAGCAGCACAACATTGCTTAGAATCAAGAACAATGGTGACATCACTGAGGACCTTCAAGGTTGCAGTGACACATTAATAACCTGAGTGGAAACCAGATTGCATACCAGAGAGAATACTGTAGACATCAAGAAAGCCAGTCATAAACCATAAACTGTATGCTGTACCCACTTGCATGTGCACCTCACACACAGACACACACACACACACACACACACACACACACACACACACACCTCCTTGTTGATGTAGCCATCTCTGTTTATGTCATACAGGTTGAAAGTCCACATCAACTTCTCCCTCACTGATCCCCTCAGTAAGATGGACAGAGCCATGACAAAGTCCTGGAGGAGGGAGAGAACGAGACACGGTAACAAGGAGAACAAGAGGAAGAGTGATCCAGCATGGAATGCACGAAGGTTAACAGATCAGAGGATCGTGAGAGGAGGGGGGGGGGGGGGGGATTTGAGACACGGTAGAGGGATGTTAACCTCAAACTTGATGGATCCGCTGTGTGCTGAGTCAAAGGCGTCGAACAGGTAGTGTGCGTAGGAACTGGCATCTGAAGAGCATTGGAGAGAAGAGAGATTAATGTCACTCTTTAGGGGCTTACACAACACACCCACTACACAACAACAACTTTACAAGTTATGGAGACACATACACAAACTAATTTCTTACCTCCATGGGGAAAGAACTGGGCGTATATCTGTTTGAAGGTGTCCTCGTTCACCACCCCACTAGGGCACTCCTACGGTGGAAATAGAAACAGAGAAAGAAAGACAGAGAGACAAAAAGAGAGAGAGAGAGAGAGAGAGATGAGCCACAGAGAGACATCGGTGACGGACACAGAGTGATGGAGAAATGGAATGATAAGTATAGACTGACTACATACGTTTTTGAAGCCACGGTAAAGGACTTGTAGCTCTCTCTTGCTGAAGTTGCTCTGAGCCTCCAGTTTATCCAGCCCTTCTGGCCGATGACACACAATGCTCATCTCAAAATCATCATCAATTTTATCTGGAGAGAGAGACATACATACCGTAGATATGAGATTTTTGCAAAAGGTTGCATTTTCATCAGCCATGGAAAATAGAAATAGGAAGGGAGAGAGAGAGAGAGAGAGAGAGAGAGAGAGAGAGAGAGAGAGAGAGAGAAAGAGAGAGAGAGAGAGAGAGAGAGAGAAAGGGGAAGTATTGAGTGGTTCAGGTAAGAGAGGGCACAATAGGACAGTGGGAGAGATGGAGCAGAGAGAAAAAGAGAGACAGGAGGGTAGAGAGAGTGACCTCAGTGACCTGATCATTAACAATTCATTACTGCCTCTGCCAGAGGGGAGGGGACCAGAGGACGGACAGACGGGCACACGGGCACAGGCGCACACACACTCCTCCAGGCCATTTGGTTTCATCCTGGTGGCAGAGCTGTCTCTGTCAGTGTCTCATTAGTGAGGGGGTGGAGAGTGCTGACTCCAGCCCGAGGTGAGGTAATTCAGACCCAACTCACCTGGGAAGCCAAGTGACACTTACGTTACAGGCGCTCTGACAGATGCACTGTTCAATGGTACCGTACTGTCACACGTGCACTGACACACAAAACCAGCCTCACACAGAGCTAGGGTTGCAAAGCTACTGGTATTTTACCAAAGCTACTGGTATTTTACCAAAGCTACTGGAATCTGCAGTAATTTGGGTAATTAACAGCAAATCTATGGCAATCTATCGTAACTTTGATAATTTATACTAACTATACTACTTTTGTTAACCTAAAACATTTATTCATGTGCAGTATTCCTTTTTTGGGCCTGCTTTAAATTATGTACGGCTTATAACGGCTTCAAAAAGCCTTCATAAACACTACTTAAATGTGTGACAAATCATCTATAACCATATGTCATTCTTTATAAAGGGTTCATAAATGTGGCATAACTGTGGGACATGATTCCCAATGTCAAATGTGGCATAACACACTATGTCAAATGTGACATAAACCTGTGCTTTATAAAGGGTGACATAAGCGCCACTTAATAAAAGCCTTATAAATCATATTCAATAGAGGCTTCACAAAGCATTTCTAACCCTGTCATGTATCTTGGTAGAGCATTGCAACGCCAGGATATTGGGTTCAATTCTCGGGACCACCCATAAGTCAAAATGTATTCATGGCTGTAGGTCACTTTGGATAAAAGTGTCTGCAAAATGTTATATTATATTTCACTAAGACATTTTTAGGATGGCTCAACCTCTTTCCCTCTTCGGTGCATAGTCAATATTGGACCTGACCTCAACTTCCACCAAAATGCTGTGCAGCAAGATGACACACACTCTAAAGTGCAGTCTTTCGCATCAAACATCATTGTTAGGGCATCCATTACATTTTTTTGCCTAAATTCTGTTTTCTTAGTTTTGTTTTCCCAGGTTTCGGATTTCCCACGTTTTTTTATATAGAAAAACGAAAACTTTTGATTTTCTGTCTTCACAACAATGCTTAAACCACATCAGGGGGTGACTTTTGAGTTATGGAGGAAATCAATGAAACGTAGATTTGTAATTGAGTGTAATTGTCCTTTAATTCAGTGAGCATGCCCTGCATTGTTCGATTAGCGGGTTTTCTGTAGTGCGTTATGCGCACATGTGATATGATTCGGATGACACCGGAATGGGCATACTTTACTTACTGGAGCTTCACGTGAAGGAAAGAGTAGCGGAGGAAGGAGTTCGCTTCTGCTGCAGTGTTCATGGTAAAATATTAGCATTGTGGCTGTGCTTCGTGTAAAAGGCCAGGAACACAACGTATTATTCAGAGCCCCACGAAAGTACACAATATACAGTATACATCCTAGAGATCCTACTGAGCATTCCCTAACATACTTTTACTGCGGCACCCAGGATAGTTATTGCTGTAAGCCAATATGTATTCCATATACAGCTATTCGCATTGGCGGCATTTATTTATTTAAAACCCAAATGTAATGCAAATGTCACTTAAATATGAACAAATATGAATCATTTTAATGTTTCAACAATAATTGTTCAAATATCATGAATGGTTATCGAATATTTTATAGTATTACGTGGGATACTTTTATTTAGAACATTTCGTAAATTCCGTGACCCGGAAGTACTTTTTTTAGTGTTGCTGACGAGACGCTGAACAAGTGACGAGTTTGAACATTAAATGCCAACTTGTGCTGCCACCCGACAGTAAAAAAAGTTAATTAAGCTTTATGAATTATAATATAAATTATTTTGTTGTAGTTAACTGTTGAGTTAGATTACATACAGTAGCTACCTCAATTGTTATTTTTAATAATTTCGGTGACTTCACCTAAATGTAGCTTGCTAGCAGGCTCAGCTAAATGCAATTCACCTTAGACACAGCCATGTCTCATAGTCACGTTATGACATTTGTAAATTAAAGAGAAATATAATAATAGGAATTTAATGGAGTTTCCCCTTCTTCCCATTTAGAGTTTCTGGCGCAGCACAGCAATGGTCTTATCCAGATGGTGGGACAAAGGCATTTCCTAACAAACATGCTAACTTTCTTTAAGGTTGGAACCAACATGCAGTAACTCCAGCAGGAAGTAAGTGTTGATACATTTGTGTTTACACCATTAAGCCTTTATGTGTGTTATTAATGACCAAAGGTGTCTGACCTTTCAGTAAGCAAAGCGTCATATGATATAAGACATTTATGTGTATGTTATTAATGACCAAAGGTGTCTGACTTTATAGTAAGTACAGCACCATATGATATAAGGCATTTATGTACAGTACCAGTCAAAAGTGTGGACACAGCTACTATAACACATATGGAATCATGTAGTAACCAAAAAAGTGTTCTCTCTTTCTCTGTCTTTCATACACACACACACACACACACACACACACACACACACACACACACACACACAATTACTCCATTGTCCAACTATTAGCGCCTAACAATACAGCAATAGTCATAGCTATCTTCCATTAATAAGGAAGTTTTGCACAGTACACATTTACAACCTTTTAACTCTATTTGCTCAGCAGGCTAACGCGGTCAAGAGACACATACTATCCGGGTTGATATTCAGCATAGTAGTGGTGCCAGTGGTAACTACTCACCCTCAACGTGGATGACCCCCACAAGGTGCAGTAGTTTAACCGCCCCGCAGATCAGAAGCATAATAGCTATGATATGGAGACTGCTCGCCTCATGTTCTCCCTCATTATCCATCTCTCCTTTATCTCTACATCTATCAGGTCTACCGCTGGTTTTTCCCTTTCTTCCTGTTCTCCTATCTTCCCCTGCTCTGGCGGTACGTATGTAAACTTTCTACAGGACGTATCCCACCCTCTATCCCCTTCCCCTCGCTCTACTTCTGTCTCCTCTCACTGACTGCAACCACTATCATTCTACCTGCCTCGCTCTCTCTCCACCTCTTCCCTCCTTATCCCCCTCGCCCATCTCTTTCTCTCCCTCTTAACTTCGCACCATGCCTGTGACCCTCACTCCCCCTATCCCCAGTTTCCCGCTCTCACACTCATTCCCTCCCCCTTTCTCTCTGTTTAGTAATAGAATGTCCTTCACTCTCAGGATGGACACCACCTCCAGGGCGAGAGATGAACCACTGAACCTACCAGAACAATGATACACTCACCTTCAACCTGCCAGCTGTGTGTGTGTGTGTACAGTACATCACAGAGCTGTGCTTAACTTGCTTGAAGGTAACTTTGCTAAATTTACGTTATATCCTTTAAATGATACACAATTACAATAGGCACAAGTTATTGTCCCCCATGTAAACCAACCAGTGACGCCAAGAGCTTTTATTTTTACCTAGAAAATACATTCCACTGTATGTATAGGCCATCATTGTAAATAATAATTTGTTCTTAACTGACTTGCCTAGTTAAATAAAGGTTTAATAAAAATCTAAAATACAAATTAATAAAGTAAAAACAACTTGCAGTAATTAAAATTTACCAGTAGAGGGAGGCAGACTCTCTTGCAAGATTAGATCCCTGACTGTCATTGTCCACTTCCTCCTTTCATATTGGTCTATAATGGTATTATTCCAGAACCTGTTCAGCACTTTGAACATGTCTTGTCAGGGTTTCCTTACAATGGAATGGGCGGCAGGTAGCCTAGCAGTTAAGAAAGTTGGGCCATTAACCAAAAGGTTTCTGGTTTGAATCCCCAAACTGACTAGGTGATTTTATTTTTGTCAATGTGCCCTTGAGCTAGGCACTTAATCCTAATTGCTTCTGTAAATCTCGCTGGATAAGCGTGTGATGTAAATAAGTGTATGCATCCCTATTCTTCTCCTCTGTCGTCCTATTCAAACTGATCCCGGTAATCCTTCTGTACGAGACGCTCGTTTGCATAATCTGAATCAGGCAAGGGCTACAGCTGCTTCTCATTGGCCGTTTAACAGCGAGGAGCACTCGCTAAGAAGCATAACCACTACTCTGACATCACAACACTGAGCAGGTACAGTGCCTTCAGAATGAATTCGCACCCATTTTCTACATTTTGTCGTGTTACAGCCTGAATTTGAAATGGATTACATTGAGATGTTGTGTCACTGATCCACACACAATACCCCGTTATGTCAAAGTGGAATTATGTTCTTAGAAATGATCAACAACCAATTTGACAGAGCTTGGAAGACTTTTTGAAAGAATAATGGGCAAATATTGTTCAATCCAGGTGTGCAAAACTCTTAGGCCCCAATTCCGACCCGAAATTAAGAGTGTCTAAAGGGAACGTAGCATTGGAAGAGCATGCTATTCACCCACTATTCGTTTTGGGTGGAGATGGAATAAATGAAGGCGTGGCGGAGGTTTGTCTACAGCTACACCGTATTCTGACCTTGACTTCATTCCCTCATAATTCCACCACCTTTACACGTGAGGAAACCATGAGATTGGTCAAGCGAACCTGCCGGATCCAAGTGGAAAAAGCATCTACTTTCCTTTTCCTAATGGAAATAACAGAATTTCCCGTGCACATTTATACATTTATAATTGTATTTATAAATTGGTAAGTGCTATTGATAAGAGCTGGGTAAATGAGTAATCTGTTTGTAGAAGGGGATTGCAAATAGTAATTGTTTTAAAATATTTTTTTCCTTATGATCCCTGGGGATTCATGTGAAACTAGCCATACGGAAGCAAACTGAAAGTCATATCAACATGACATCTATTGCCCCTTTTCCATGGTCAAATTGGAAATAAACCGTTTTGTCGTTATTCTGAATTTGAATTGTGTGCCCTCGTAATTTGCACGGATGAAATGTGGAGACTAATGCTACAGACATCAGTAGGGCTGATGAGTTGATCTATGCACTTTGTTTTGACTATGTGCCCGGGCTTTTCTCCATTTTATTTGACCGTTTGTAACATGTTAAATATTAGCCACTATCGGGAGCCACCGTTAGTAATACCCACGCGCATGTATTTTTTGCATCATTCCATTCTGTTTACCTCTCTTCCCTCTGTCACATCCTTGTAGTTGTTCCTGAGGGTCGCTGGCATTAGTGGATCACATTAGGCTAACGTTGTACAATCGTTTGACATGTAGCCTATTTGAATCATTATGGAACTCAGACCACGCGTAGCAGGTTAAACCTGGAGCACAGTTCATAACGACTGGATCGTAGTCGTATGATCAGCGAGGATCAGGGTAGATTTATAGGACTGTTGTTCAACCCCTATCGTGCGCCTTTTCCCCACCTCCCGATATTTGGTGGATTGATCTTGAATATGGCAACTTTCAGGGTGAATCAAACCACTGTACTTTTTAGTCGCCGTTATATTTTGTGTGCAAAGGTTCATTTTTGTACTTTCCTAACCCTAACGTGACTGAATAATCTACATGAATGTATCTACCAGTTGGTGCTGAAACAGAGACGAATATGCATAGATGGCTTTCTTTCTTGGCAGCCTATATTCTGACCCTGTTCTCTCAATGTGTTCTAATGAGTCTGTCGACCAAATTCTAATTAAAAGTACACCTTATTTAAACAGATGGCTGAGGACAAATGTACTTTTAAAGCCCATTGAATGAAAACTCAGTGAGAATATCTGTTGGCAACTCAATAAGGCAAGTCTGAATCGCCAAATACTGAGAAGTGTGTAGGAAAGGCATGTATAGGAAGGGCATACATTCCTAAGTCAGGATCGGGACCTTAGACTTACCCAGGATGATGGAGTGTTTCTTCCACTTTGACACGACAGAGTATTTTGTGTAGATCGTTGACAGAAAATTAACAAGTCCATTGTAATCCAACTTTGTAACAAAAAGAAATGTGAGCAAAAGTCAAGGGCGTGAATACTTTCTGAACGCACTATATATGGATCCCTAACATAGACATATTACACACACAAATGTATTACCACAGCCTTACCTCATACACTCACAGCCATTGGAAATAGGATACTCATTTTTAAATCCCATTTGACTAAAGCAACTTTATCGACTTCAGGGTGGCAAATTGGCATACCTCCAAACATACAACTATGCATGCCGTAGGTTCACCCTTCACACGCCAATAAATCACTGTCAAATTTGAGGCAGCCCTACTGCCAATGTATGTAATCACCAGCCTTTTGAATGGCTCACTATGTCCAAAACGGACACACAGAGAGTGGCATCTCCACACATTCTTAAGAGAGTGCAAAAGCAACACACCCATTAAAAAACAGGCAGAAACTGACCGACAAAGATTCAGCAAACACACACACACACACCACTGCACTAATTATTACGTTAATGCCACGAGACAGTCAGTGTGAAAGGCATTAGAGTTCATCCGTCCGCTCATCCCCATGGACAAGAAGAGAGGCTTCTGCATATATGGTGTCCGCAGATGAAGACACACATACACTACTAGATAGTCAACTGAGGGCGTCGTCACAGGATGTCTTGGTTAATAAGCACTCTCACACCCTGCAATACAAAGTCTACACCACAGTGTGGGTGAGAGAAGGAACAGGAGGGAGGGAGGGAAAGGGGATTGAATGGGAGAGGTGGATGAGAGAGAAAAAAAGAGGGATGTGGAAGGGTTGGGATGAGAGCGAGGAGAAAGATGCAGATGATACTGTCTGAAGTGTGTGGGAGAGAAAGATGGAAGGAAAGAGATTAAGAAGAGTGGAACGAGCTAGAGAGATACGAGAGCACAACTGAAGAGGGAGGAAGGAGACAGAGAAAAAGACAAGGTTGACAGAGAGAGCAAGGGAGGAAGAGATGTGGAGAGAGAGAGAGATGACGAGGAAAGGGTAACGAGAGAGAGATGGCGGAAAAGACACAAAGGGACAGAAAGTATGAGAGCGAGAGTGGCAGGGAGAGAGAAGATGAAGACAACATTGCTTCAGGGGGCCAGGTGAGGTAGGGAACGATGGAGGCGGAAGAGAAGGAATGAACAATTCACCAGAGAGAAAAAGCCATCAAAAAGCCTCTGTTGAGACTCAGTCAGACTGACTGTCCCAGAAGACAACAAGCAGTAGAGAACATCAGGGAGATAAAACCCAGAAACAGAACAGGATAACACACGTCGAGAGCACAGCGTTGTTATGATAAAGCGATGACATGACAATGCATTGCCAGAATAGGACTATAATCACCTTAAACATATCACATTATCTGCAACATGTCACAAGGGATATCTGACGTTCTCACGGCCTTGTATTGAACACAGAGTAGGCCTAGCACACACCATTGATATGTCAAGACACAAAAACTATATTTAATCATGTACGTGTTCATGTACAGTATGTCAGTATTTCATAATATCAAACGTGATACGTTAGCCAATGGGATTTACACTAAACAAAAATAAGAAACCCAACATGCAACAATTTACAGTTCATATATTGAAATCAGTCAATGGAAATCAATTCTTTAGGTTTCACAGGACTGTGAATACAGTCACAGATACGTTTAACAAAAAAGGTAGGGGTGTGGATCAGAAAGCCAGTCAGTATCTGGTGTGATCACCATTTGCCTCATGAAATGTTGGAATCTTGTCCCACTCCTCTTCAATGGCTGTGCGAAGTTGCTGGATATTGGCGGGAACTGGAACACGCTTTCGTACACGTCGGTCCAGAGCATCCCAAACATGCTCAATAGGTGAAACATGAGGTAATGGCGGCGGACAAATGGCACGACAATGGGCCTCAGGATCGAGTCACGTTTTCTCTGTATATTCAAATTGCCATCGACAAAATGCAATTGTGTTCGTTGTTCATAGCTTATGCCGGCCCATACTTGAAGCCCACCGGACCATGGGGCACTCTGTTCTCAAAGTTGACATCAGAAAACTGCTCGCCCACACGACTCCATACACGCTGTCTGCCATCTGCCAGGTACAGTTGAAACCGGGATTAATCCGTGAAGAGAACACTTCTCCAGCCTGCCAGTGGCCATCGAAGGTGAGTATTTGCCCACTGAAGTCGGTAATGATGCCGAACTGCAGTCAGGTCAAGACCCTGGTGAGGACGAAGAGCACACACATGAGCTTCCCTGAGACGGTTTCTGACAGTTTGTGGAGAAATACTTCAGTTTCATCAGCTGTCTGGGTGGCTGGCCTCATACGATCCTGCAGGTGAAGAAGCCGGATGTGGTTACACATGATCTGCGTTTGTGAGGCCGGTTGGACGTACTGCCAAATTCTCCAAAACATTGGTTGTCTTGGCAAAGGAGAAATGCTCACTAACAGGGATGTAAACAAATTTGAAAGAAATAAGCATTTTCTGCGCATGGAACATTTCTGTGAGCTTTTATTATTGTATTTTTTTTTACCCCTTTTTTCATGGTATCCAATTGGTAATAGTTGCAGTCTTGTCTCATTGCTTCAACTCCCGTATGGACTTGGGAGAGGCTAATGTCGAGACCCATGAGTCCTCCGAAACACAACCCAACCAAGCTGCACTGCTTCTTGCCTTAGACCACTCTGCCACCCGGGAGGCCCCTGGGATCTTTTATTTCAGCTTGTGAAAATGGGACCAACACTTTACATATTTATATTTTTGTTCAGTTTAATGTTATAATGTTACAATATGGCAATAGCCCATATGGAAATATCCTAGAATGACAGAGTAATATGTAAAAGTATGCAAATTAGCAATAAGTAATATGCAAAAGAATGAGCAATAAGTACATTTTCTTCTGGCTAAAAATGGAGAGCAACAGGTCCTCAACACCCCCTTCTCTCCCTTTCCACAACCCCCCCCCCCCCCCCCCCCCTCTACTTCTTTCTCTCTCTCTGTCTCTCTCTTAACTTGTGAGTACATGCCCTAAATGGCCTTGGTTAACTTTGGACCCACATGTCTCAGAATACTGCGCTGACCTGTCCCTCCCGAAAACGGACATCTTTGTTGCCATGACGACCGTGCTTCCAAGGTAACAGGCAAGAAAAGAGTGTGTGAGCAGAGTGATAAACACCTTGTGCATGTGTGTGTGTCGCCCCTCCACTGCTGTGCGCACGCACGCACGCACACACAATGTCACTTCCTTCCACCTCCAACACATGGACATGCAAACACACAGACACCACACCTGGGCATGCACCTAGACATGAACACTAGCTATACATTATCTCTTTCCTGATGAAACTCTCTCTCGCTCTTTAGTTTTTACACACCTGTTACCTCAGTCTCTCTCACACAAACATTCAACAGATGCTTCCATGGTGTAGTGACACAGTTACCTGATTATTAGTGTGTGTGTTTGACTTTATATTGGTTGCGTGTGTTTTTGCTAGGTGTAGGTTGTGTTGTTTTCATAAATGTGTGTATGTGAGTGCTAACATCCTTTTTTAAGTTGTGTGTGTGTGTGCACGTACATGCCCATGTGTCTCTCCTCTGGACGGCCTCCCCTCCTCTCCCCCTTGGTTCTCTCCCCCATGGTTAACGTGCCACCACTGCGCCCATGTTGTCGTCATGGTAACAGCCTTGTCTACGTTCTGTCTGTCTGAAGAGGTTTCATCACGTCTGACAGTTTTCACTCCCACTGCCCCCCCCCCCACTCCTTCCCTCTCTCCACTCATCCCTCTCATGAACCGACCCCCTCTTCCTTTCTTCTACCCTCTCAATCTCTGTGGAGGCACTTAGCTCCTCTCCCTTCCTCTCCATCTCTCTCTCACCTGTTACACATTAGTAGTTGCTGCTGTGCTCCTACCCCCAAAATACTCTAGAGCAGGCCTGGGCAACTCCAGTCCTCGGGGGCCTGATTGGTGTCACACTTTTCCCCCATCCCCTGGCAAACAATCCGTGAATCAGTGAATCATTGAATCGGTAAATCAGTAAGAGGTTGATTCATTGAATCATAGATCATGATTTGGATTTCACTACTGTTATACGATTCCATCCCCCCTAAGTATAAATATGACACTCAAACACACAGATAGAATCACACACACACACACTAATTATTTAAGTTAACCAAATTGATTTCATACATAATCATACTGTCACACAAACACCTTCACAGACACACACACAAATCATTCTCAAGTGAACAGAGACCTGTGTGTCACATCTTCTCCTGCCTCTTTCTCCCCCACCCCACACACACACACAGCCCTCATAGCTTGTACATGAAGCACACACAGCCCTCCAATCCATCAACCATCTCACTTATCACCCAGTTCATGCATCATCACATCCCCCAGTACATACATTAATCTATAAAATGCACACTAGGAGAGAGAAGAGGGAGACAGAAAGGAGGAGAGCGAGAGGAAGGGAGGTGGAGGGGGAGAAGGAGTGTGAAGAAAGGGTGGGAGAGGAAAAGGAAGAGGATGAGGTGGTGATGGACTTAAATTAAAGGGAAGAGAAACAGGAAGAGAAGGGGAGAGAGAGGATGTAGAGAGAGAAAAGTGTAATAGACAGGCGTTAGAGAGCAAGGTGGAGAGAAGGGGGGGATCATGATATGTTACAGTTTTTTTAAATAATTGCTAGGACCCATTTCTCAATACTTACTGTAGGTCACTTTTTCCAAACTCTTCACACAGTTCTCCTAATCAACTTTCAACTTGGCACAGCAGTTAATTTCACATCCCAAATGCACTAAAACAACCAAAACACTTCATACATGTCTCAAATCAACTCATTCTTCCGTCACCCAACGTGCACACCTTGACACTCACAAAACAATGACCTAAAAAACACTAACAACAGTTAGAATTGCTCAACGTTTTCTTTTGTAAAATGTCTTTACAAAACAAGAATGACACCTCCCTACTGTTTAGAATTCACTGCAGTATATGTTACAGGAATGAATCAGACATTATGCAATATGCTTCAATATGTTTTATGGCATTTTTTGGCATTGAGTGATTCCAAAATACAAGAATTTGTATATATACCATCTACCAATACAGATACAGTAGCAGTGCTGGTCAACCCTGTCTTCTGCATTTGGCCACAGGTTCTCATCCACATCACATCTTATGTCATCTTGGGCAACACACCTAGGAACTAATCTATTGGCCTGGTCCACCCCTGGCAATCTTCTGCAGATTTGTCCAGGCATCCAGCATTCATTGCGTCCAGGAGGGACATTTGATCATGTGGATGGTGGTCATAAACCTTCCACCTCCATGAGGAAAATAATTCCTCTATGGGTTTGAGGAATGGAGAGTAAGGAAGGAGGAAAAGTGACACCATCCTGGGATGGGCTGCAAACCACTCTGTGACTTCACGGGAGTGGTGAAATGTCACACTGTCCCATACAATTACAAACGTCAGCCGATTTCGCCTCACTGCAACCCTTTCCTCACCTGGCACAACCCTTCCATAGAGGTCATCCAGGAATGTAATGAGACGCTCGGTGTTGTACGGCCCAATTAGCGGTTTGTGTAACAGCCATCCATCAGAGGATATTGCTGCACACATTGTGATGTTGTCACCCCTCTGGCCCTGGACATCCACTGTGGCTCTTTTCCCAATCACATTCCTTCCTCGTCACTGTGTTTTGGCCAGGTTGAAACCAGCCTCATCCACAAAGACGAATATGTGGGGTGTTTGCCTGGCTTCAATCTCCATGACTCTCTAAAATAAATCCACATGGCAACATAAGAGTTAGGCTATTACGGTAGTTTACATTATACCTAAAAACATGCCATTGTGTGCCTCTGCCCTGTTTGGTTTTGTTCAAAACCAGTTCTGTATTTTATAGTCATCTTACCTGGACATATTGGTTCCTGAGTTGCTTGACTCGTTCAGAGTTCCCCTCAAAGGGGACAGTGTACAGCTGCTTCATCCTGACTTGATGTTGTTTCAGGACTCTAGAAATAGTTATGCATACATTGTGAATATTTCCATATGTATCGTTCTCTGCCAACACTCTGTCCCGAATCTCTGTGAGTTCTATGCCATTGTTTCTGACGACCATATCAACGATTGCAGTTTCCTGCATAGCAGTGAAAATCCTACCTCTCCCGCCTGTGGGAGGTAACCGTTGGGTCCTAAGCAGAAATACAAAAACAATTACACACAAGTGGGTTTGGAGGCTTTGCTCAATTGACATCTGTAATGTGCAGTTCAGTCAGATGCCCTTGTAGAATGCACATCTTACCTGTTGTTTTGCCATCTATGTCTCACAATAGATGCCACTGTTGAGCGTTGCAAATTTGGCTGCACTCTCAGACCAGCCTCTCTCATTGATGGACCATGATTTATTGCATGATCAATTATAGTAGAGCTAATCTCATCTGAGACTACAGCTCTTGATCTTCCTCTCAAGTCCTCTTCCACCACGCATACATACTCCTCTCCCTCTCCCAGCCACTCTTCTTCCTCTGTCAGCCACTTCTCTATCGCTGGCTGGGTACCATGTTTACATTACAGTTCAGCATATTCCTAAAATGTCCCCTTTTGGATAGATGTAATGAAATTGAAAGACTAACACCTGGGTGTTCAGCTACAATGGGAATCAGCTGTGGTTGGTCTAATTGTTTTGATAGCATTTCATGTTTTAGATGTGGAATATATTTCAATACAGTATTACTGTAGAAATGTAGCAAATTGCTATCTTAATCAGTTTTGTCTCATCTTAGATTTTGAACTTAAGTTTAACAGTTTTGAAAAGAGTATGTAAACATGTGCAAATTGGCCTGTAGGTACATAGAGTTTGTGGTGGTGGTGTCCGAGTGAGAAAAGAATTCATGAAATGTGAAAGATGTAGCCACTGAATGCATTTTGTACCAAAGCAATGAAAAAATGATCCACAGTTTAGCCCACATAGACTGCTGTTGTGCACACTGTGAGAAGAGTTTTGAGACAGTGACCTAAGTATTGAGAAATGGGTCCTATGGGTTGCAAAAAAACGTGTGATTTATTGTGTGATATCCTGTGCAGTGTCACACACGTGTGCGTGCGCTCTATGCATCCTGTACTGTACGTTCTGTCCCCAGGTGTGAACAGAAAGGAATGTATGATCCCAGTGCAGCCAGGTCTCTGAGGAGTACAGCAGCATGTGTCCTCTGCGACCACATGTACTGTATGCATCATGACCCATGTCCACTACCACTCATCATGTTCAGAAAATAGAAAAAGAGGTTCAGCGCCAGGTTTGTGATGCCGATAAAACACAAATACTTTAGTGGGCTCTGCTCTTCACTTTCAAGTCTGTCTTTCTCTCTACCGTTCTCTCTCTCTTCATCCCTCCAAGGAAACCGTCTCCACCTCTATCTTTCATTATATTCCTTTATCTAGAAATCTCTCTCTCTCTCTCTCTCTCTACAGTAGCTCCCACTCCACACTACTTCCTCAAGGTGTAGCCTAACTTAACACTCCTGGGCAAGTTGTTATCTCCTGCTCCATCTCTCGAACTCAACAATGACAGGGAAAGTCATTTCCCTGAGGTACACATAATAGTTTTTCTTGCTAGTAACCATTTTACTGAAAGGAGGAGGAAGACCCATAAAAAGTGTGTGTGTCGTATTGTGTGTGTGTGTCATATTGTGTGCGTCGTAATGTGTGTGTGTCGTATTGTGGGTGTGTGTGTGTGTCTGTCGTAATGGGAGTGCCAAATTGTGTGTGTGTGTGTGTCTTATTGTATGTGTGTGTCTGTCGTAATGGGAGTGTGTGTGTGTGTGTGTTATTGTATGTGCCTCTGAAAAGCTTGTTGAATCCCTACGGGCAGATTGAGAAACAGCTACACTGTTTATTAAGGTCCCTGTCGAGATGAAAGAAAAAGACTGAGGAAGAAGACAGAGCAAGAGAGAGAGAGAGCGAAAGAGAGTGAGAGCGAGGAAGAAGAATCAGGTAGAACAGGAGATGAGAAAGAACGGAGAAGACAGAGAGACAGAGGAGGTATGGAAACATGTGACTTAGGAGAGAGAAACTGGAAATGGCAAGAAAAGGGGGACAGTAGGGGACAAACATACTGATCTCAATGAAGATGAAGTCAGTCAAACTCATCCCTCAAACCCCAGAAACACTCATTTCCCCTTAAGACCAATGATTTCACATCTACGTGCATCTCTTCCCTTTATCAAGATAGATTTTGTGAGCCTTGAGACTTCTCTTCACAAAAAAAACACATTTCAAATGAATCCATTCCTTTCCTTTCGGGTAGATATCAGTCCTCAGATATGTATCTCCATCTGGGTAGATATCAGTCCTCAGATATGTATCTCCATCTGGGTAGATATCAGTCCTCAGATATGCATCTCCACCTGGGTAGATATCAGTCCTCAGATATGCATCTCCACCTGGGTAGATATCAGTCCTCAGATATGTATCTCCACCTGGGTAGATATCAGTCCTCAGATATGTATCTCCATCTGGGTAGATATCAGTCCTCAGATATGTATCTCCACCTGGGTAGATATCAGTCCTCAGATATGTATCTCCACCTGGGTAGATATCAGTCCTCAGATATGTATCTCCATCTGGGTAGATATCAGTCCTCAGATATGTATCTCCATCTGGGTAGATATCAGTCCTCAGATATGTATCTCCATCTGGGTAGATATCAGTCCTCAGATATGTATCTCCATCTGGGTAGATATCAGTCCTCAGATATGTATCTCCACCTGGGTAGATATCGTACATTATATCCTCAGAAAATCTATTCTGCATCAATATCAATTAATTTCCTTCACTGTCTTCAAAAATGGACACAGTATATATTTAGCAGGATATACTTCACAAGCTTTCAGTCATGAACACATCTCTTCAGACTATCAATTTCATGTTATGCATTCCTTCCAACCCTCTTCATTTTTTAATCTCTCCCAGCACAGACGTCATGAGCCCTCAACATTATCTTCAGAATACCAATTTCACATCAATATCTCTTCTTTTGACTCACAGTCCAAAAGACGAGTCTTGCTGCTCAGACAGAGATAGCTGTATCTCTCAGAGTCTCAGACCTGGCTTTATCTCTACCAGCATAGAGATGATCAACCTTCCTTCCGTCTCAAATATCATTCAGTCAATCAATCAAATGTATTTTACAAAACCCCTTTTCACATCAGTAGTTGCTTGACAGATACGCAGCCTGAAACCCCGACGAGCAAGCAATGCAGAGGTAGCGGAACACAGGTTGATTAAGAATCCCAGTCCCATTTATCTGTCACCAACGCCCTGAGAAAGACAGAGAGGGAGACAGAGAGAAATGGAGCCACCATACTTTGACACGCTTTGCTTTTATTCTCGGCTAACTGGGGCTGATGTGATTTCTCTGCTCCCGGTGCTGTGACAGACTGGGGACTCGGTTTCAGAACAGCATCTCCTCCCATTCTGATTTGCTCTCTCATTTGTTTGTGGGGTTGAGAGTGGGAGCAGGGAGGAAAGCAATTCTGACAGTCAATCTATGGGTCTGTTGGGGATAAGGGCACATATGAAGAGATACCACACACATAACTTAGAGATGTCAGCGCACACACACACACACACAGTTCACTTGACGGGCAAAACCCAGTTTGAGCTACACCATGACTCATTGACCTCCTGCTGTTTAGGGCAGTCACATAAGCCTCTCTTCACATCATAATCGTCATGGCCACAGCCATTTACAGTGACACGTCATATAACGTCATATATCCCCCCCCTCCCCCCAGCTACTAAAACACACAGCTATAATCACTCAAGCATACAGAAACACATACAAGATAAACGTATAGCAGCACAACGGGGGGAAAAACACCACAGGCATGTTTTAAATCATGAATTATTAATATGAGTCTTATGGTATGTGTCAGAACCATACAGTGCAGCTATGTCATGTATCACTTCTGTCATTTCAATGAAGCCATCTATCAATCATCACACCTATGTTATAGCACACAGCTCATTACAATAACACCGGGCTGGGGACGTCACTCTTAGAAGTTCCGTCTTGAAATTTAGGGTGTTTGAATAATTCAGGATGTCCCTAATCTGTTATTATTAAAGCAAATCAGCGTCATTTTTCGAAATCTAAAATGTCTGCCGGTCATCTTCCCCGGGCATGTCAGAGATACTGTGTTTAGCCACTCTCCCCGGGGACCACCGAATCAAATCGAGCTTTCTTTACGTTGCACATTTCAGCCATGAATGCATCACAGGGGGAAAAAACTGAAATAAAAAACGATGAGAATAAAAACATAAAACAAACAGAAGAAGATGAAAAACAGAAGAAGAAGAATAAAAATTGAAAGACTAAAAAAAGTACCCAGAGGAAAAGCAAAGCTAAAAAGGTGTGTTTTAAGAATTATTTTAAAACATGTCCACAGTTTTGTCTCCCCTCAGATTCTCTGGCAGGCTATTCCAGAGGCAGGGGGCATAATAACTAAAGGCTGCCTCTCCATGCCTCTTAGTCTTAGGCTTTGGAATAGTTAAAAGGCCAGTACCAGAGGACCTGAGGGACCTTCTGGGTACATAACTTAAAGCATATCTGATATGTATTAGGGTGCACAATCAAGCATTGATTTTAAAACCAATCAAAGAATCCTAAAACTCACAGGCAGCCAGTGCAGAGACCTTAAAACCAGTGTACTGTGTGCTCTCCATCGGGTCTTGGTCAGTACCCGTGCTGCAGCATTCTGTATGTTTTGCAGTTGACCAATGGATTTCTTGGGTAGACCAGACAGGAGAGCATTACAGTAGTCAGGCCTGCTTGTAATAATAGCATGGATGAGTCTCTCTGTATCAGCCTGAGAGAGAAACGGCCTGAGAGAGAAACTCAGGTGGTAAAAAGCTATTTTGGTCACATTCCTGATGTGTGATTCGAAATTGAGTTCAGAATCTAAAATGACACCTAGGTTTTTTTTACCTGGTGTTTTATCGTTATTATCGTTAAAATGTGCGGCCAGATTCTCTCTCTGTGCTTTGGCTCCAATAATAATTACTTCGGTCTCGTCTTGATTTATCTGGAGGAAGTTGTGAGCCATCCAAGTATATAAATGACTAATACAGTCTAATAATTTATCCATGGAGATAAAATCCTCTGGTGACACAGAAATTGGAAGGTGTGTATCGTCGACGTAGCAGTGAAAATCAATGCCGTGCTTTCCGATAACAGCCCAAGGGGTAACATATATAAACTGAACCGTACCGGACCCAAAATCAAACCTTGTGGAACACCACAAGTGATATCTATAATGACATAAAGTGTTTCTTTATCATTAAACCCCAACATGTTTCAGCACACCAGCTTTAATCAGGGTGCTTCTTACATCATTGAACAAGCCTGGCTCTATGTCAGACTCTGGGCACTCAGCCTCCTCTGGGATTGGATATGAAAGGGTAGGAAACTGAAAACCTAAACCGTGGCAAATATCGTGGAAGAGAGTGAATTTAAACTTGGCAACCACTCAAACAATCGCACATCAAGCTAATTAAATACTAAAAACTTAATTAAACACAGACACCGGCAAATACACACACACACACACACACACACACACACACACACACACACACACACACACACACACACACACACACACACACACACACACACACACACACACACAGGCACAGTGCTGTGGGCAATGGATGATCACCCCTGGATAGAGCCATGTGTCTAGTAAAGCTATTTGGCAGTTCTAATTGCTCCTTTTGGTGGGTGTCTTTTGATGTGTGTGTGGGGGGGGGGGGGGGGGGGGGGGGCTCTAGAAGCAGAGAGGAGATGTGCTGCTCCTCTAATGCTGCTGCTGTAGCCTCTTCAGTCTGTGTCTGAGGGGGATATTAACCCAAAGACACACCCACAAACTCTACCCTAGATAGACCCACATTCACTCTACCTGATTAGCCCAAACGCTTCAAAGCCTGAGATCAGCTTTAGGGAAGCACGCAGCGTGGACGTCCCTATCAGACCTCAAAGACAGAGCGAGGCAGAGAAAAGGGGCGGAGAGAGAGAGAGAGATTGAATACAGAGTAAGATGGGGTGAGAGAAAGAGAGAAGGGGGATGAGGACATTTTTGATAGAGTAAGAGAGGGGTGGACGGGTGGACTATTTTCTTTACAGCTCGGTTTCCATCCAATTGGGGGAAACATTTTCATGTGAATATTCTATAAGCCGCATAAATATAATATACACATTTTTTTCCATCAAGTTGACTTGCAGATGAAAGGCTGTGCGTGACGATGGAGCGCATATAAAAAGCACATGAATTCCCATGTGTCGAATAAAAAATACATGTTCATTTAAAATGGGTTTTCATCGTATTTTCAACTCTACTGATGGTTTTCCCACAAGGAATATACTGTGCCCACTCCGGTATTTTTGAATATTCGCATGGAAATGTGTCACCAACTGGATGGAAACCGAGCTGATGTTATCGATTTTTGTTATTATCTTCTCTGGGGAAATCATTCTTATTGGAAGTAGTGTGTTGTGAGGTGACAGAAGATAAAGGATCATCGTTCCCTGAGGCTCCACAGAAGCAACGGCAGAGCTATGATCTCCTGCTGTACTGAATAATGTCTCTTCATCTCTCAGCCTGACCTTTGCTAATCTCTCTCCCTCCCTTCCTCCCTTCCTACCTACCTACCTACCTACCTACCTTCCTTAAAGGTTCAATGCAGCCATTTTGATCTCATTATCACTTTCAACAACAACAAAATCCCCCCCCCCCACACACACACACAAACACACAAACACACCAAAGAAATTGCTTTTTAGCAAAGAGCAATTTCTCAAGATAGAATTTTGCTACGACTGCCTGGAAGTCGTCTTAATGGGGAGGGGAAAACTGAAATCTAGATTAAATCTAAATTATTGGCAGAGAGGTTTAGAACTCTCTTTCTTATTAGTCTATCGCAGGCCAAAACTCCATCCCACCAAAACAGGCTTAAACTTCAGGCAGTCTTTTCAAACAGCTCTTACATTTTCACAATTTCACAGTATTGACCCATGTTGACTCCAATTCCTCCCACAGTTGTGTCAAATTAGTTGGTAGTGGATCTCTACTCTGAATAGTTTGTTCCGTCTCTTTCTCCACCTCTCTGTCCGTCTACCCATGTTAACCTCCTCTCTTTCTCCACCTCTCTGTCCGTCTACCCATGTTAACCTCCTCTCTTTCTCCACCTCTCTGTCCGTCTACCCATGTTAACCTCCTCTCTTTCTCCACCTCTCTGTCCGTCTACCCATGTTAACCATCTCTCTTTTTCCACCTCTGTCCGTCTACCCATGTTAACCTCCTCTCTTTCTCCACCTCTCTGTCCGTCTACTCATGTTAACCTCCTCTATCTACCCATGTTAACCATCTCTCTTTCTCCACCTCTCTGTCCGTCTACCCATGTTAACCTCCTCTCTTTCTCCACCTCTCTGTCCGTCTACTCATGTTAACCTCCTCTCTTTCTCCACCCCTCTGTCCATCTACCCATGTTACCCTCCTCTATCTACCCATGTTAACCTCCTCTCAATCTCCACCTCTCTGTCCGTCTACCCATGTTACCCTCCTCTATCTACCCATGTTAACCTCCTCTCTTTCTCCACCTCTCTGTCCGTCTACACATGTTAACCTCCTCTCTTTCTCCACCTCTCTGTCCGTCTACTCATGTTAACCTCCTCTCTTTCTCCACCCCTCTGTCCGTCTACCCATGTTACCCTCCTCTATCTACCCATGTTAACCTCCTCTCTTTCTCCACCTCTCTGTCCGTCTACACATGTTAACCTCCTCTCTTTCTCCACCTCTCTGTCCGTCTACTCATGTTAACCTCCTCTCTTTCTCCACCCCTCTGTCCGTCTACCCATGTTACCCTCCTCTATCTACCCATGTTAACCTCCTCTCTTTCTCCACCTCTCTGTCCGTCTACACATGTTAACCTCCTCTCTTTCTCCACCTCTCTGTCCGTCTACTCATGTTAACCTCCTCTCTTTCTCCACCCCTCTGTCCGTCTACCCATGTTACCCTCCTCTATCTACCCATGTTAACCTCCTCTCTTTCTCCACCTCTCTGTCCGTCTACCCATGCTAACCACCTCTTTCTCCACCTCTATCTACCCATGTTAACCACCTCTTTCTCCACCTCTATCTACCTCTGTTAACCACCTCTTTCTCCACCTCTATCTACCCATGTTAACCACCTCTTTCTCCATCTCTATCTACCCATGTTAACCTCTCCTTTCTTTACCTCTCCATCTTAATCACTCTTCTTCCCCCTTTTACCTATACTCTGTCACCTCCTCTTACTCTACCTCTCTTTCTATCCCCCTCTCATTACAAACCTCTGTTCACCTCTATCTCTCCTGCCTTTTGGGACTCCCACTCTGACGCGACGTCTTGGAAGTTGAAGCGGAGGTTCTGTAAGCATGTTATGACATGTTCTGTTTCTCAGGAGCTTGTAGCTTTGTACTGCTAGTCCAACTCTGTAGAAACTGTACCGTTTCAGCTGTGTTGATTAAATAGAGGAATAGATCATGGACAGTGTCTTTATTGTAATGGATAATGCCCTTGTAGACGTAGTTCCTGTAGACCTAGTTCCTGTTGCTCTAGTGTTTTATAGCTCTACGTCTGGGAGTTCTATGCTCTTTAGTTCTGGGTCCACTGGTGTGTGACAGAGTCAGTCTGGACATCAGTAGACACACCACAGGCAATGGCTGACCGATTACAGTGATTTCCTCAACACAGCATCTCAAAGGATTCTTCTTGTCCGGCTCCCCTCTGAGGACTAGAAAGGCGCCCCTATAACCTAAAGACAAACAGACAGACTAATACGCACTCAAGCACAGACAGACAGACAGACAGACACGCGTGTGCTCGCACAAACACAGTTTCCTGTCCTTGTCAGACAGTACACAGGTGCTGCTTCAATGAACAGAAGGAGAGACGTTGAGGCTAGTGAATACCATCACCTTTTATAGACATTGGGAACCTCTATTTCCCTTAGCAGAGTGCTGTGTACACATACACACACAAGCACACACACGTGCTAGCACTTGAGAACTGAGTTGGTTTTCCTCACTGTAACTTTGCTCTCCTCCGTTATCCAATGTTTATTTACATATTCACTCGCACAATGTACATGTAACGCCATACGCATAAACAACCCATCACAAATGGATAAAGACACTAATGGATACCAGTACATATGCAGGCAAACTCACGTGCATAATGTAGCCCACACACACTCACGTAAGTGGAGTACCTACACCTACGACCAAGTCTCTCACACCCACAGTGAACTGGATCAGCTTACAACTCTGAGAATAAACAACGGAGGTCTTACCTTTCCGATAGGTCCGATCCTGCTTATTGGATTGCATGGAAAAGGTCCCCATGACGAGACCCATGTTTACGGCCGCACACGGGGTTTGTGTGTGCGATTGATTGAGTGTGTGAGTGTGGTACAACTGATTCCGTTAAGATATGAACATGAGGCTACTCTGTGTGCAAGCCAGTGTCATTCCTCTTCCGTCTGACACCTACGCAGTTGTAATGCCTGTGTGTGTAAGTGTGTGTGTGAATGAGAGAGAGAGAGAGAAAATGCACTACGGAGCTACCTTTGTCTGTATGGCAACACTGACACCCCTGGGTTTACAGCCATCTGTCGCTCTCTCTTTCTCGCTCTCTCTCTCTTTCTCTCACACACGATCCCTCTCGATCTCTCTCTTACTCTCTCTCTCTGTCACTGGCTTCCTGTCATTCTATCAATTCCTTTCACACTCTCCCCATTTTCTCTTTACATACACCTGATACTCCCCCTCTTTTTCCCTCTCCGTCTCTTCCTCTCTTTGTCTGTCTCGTGGGGAGATGATGAACACACTGTTGCTTGCAGAGGAACAAGAAGCCAGACACAATCTCCCTCTACCTCACAGGGGAAAGCTGAAAGCCCGGGAGGAGAGAGTGAAGAAACCCGAGGAGAGAGGGAAGAGGGGTGCAGAAGGAATGGAGGAGAGAAAGATATATATTCAGTTTGATGAAAAGATCATTTGAGAATTTGACTCTAGGTAATGCAAGAAGCAGCTGAGTGAGAAACGAAGAGAGAGAAAGAGATATGAAGTGAGAAAGGGGAGGGGGCTCTTCTCAGCCCCTCTTGCTATTCCGCAGACACGCCGTCTGCCTGTTGTGAGTGGTTTTGGGATTATCTCACACATGACTGGCTTGGCGCGCGCGCGTGTATGTGTGTTGATTGTGTCTGTGCGTATGCAGTGTGCGTATACATGTGCCTAGTGTCTGTGTACTCGTATTTCAAGTGGGTATGTGCTACCGTGTGTGTGCAGAGTGCTGATACGTGTACAGATACACTGAGCCATACATGTCTGGAGTGGTGCTCATCGTTCTGTCACCACTGACCTGATACACAAGGGACTGCCTGGGACCACAATAAACCTCCTGTGTTATCACACACACTAAACCACACGGGACCACCAGGGAGTGCTCTCAAACACAGAAATGGATATTAGACCAGGAGTGCTTTCACACACATGCAACCACATTAGAACACTGGCATTCTGATTTACAGGAGACCCCATGGGATCACTAGTAACCCACACACCCATGCCACTACTTTGGCATTGTAATAATATAATCCAAATAGATTTCATTTAGCATCCGCCTCTGATTTAAAGCGACTCAGTGATACCTGTATACATTTATGTACAGGTGTTCCCAGGAATCACACACACTATCCTGGCGTTGCCTGCACCATGCATGCCCTACCAAATGAGCGACAGAAATGAGGAAGTGAAACCACACAAAATGACCTGAAATCACAAAGGACCATTAGCGTCATAGCATACACACCTCTGTGATCCCTATTAGACTTCCTGTCCTGTACTGGCAGGACTGCTACGGTATGGAGCCCTGTGTATCGACTAGAGCTTATTGAAATTCCCGGCATGACTTTACTAAAGAAAACTGTTTACAGCAGCGAGGACTTCTCTAAGGCCAAGCATAAATGCCAATAACAGTCATTAGGGCAGCACTCTCATTAAACACACTGCTCCCTCAGCAACGGTAATCAATCAGAACAGGAGAGAGAGAGCGAGAGAGAGAGAAAGAGAGGGGGGAGGAATGGAGGTGAAGATAGAAACAGGAAGGTAATGATAAGTGACATTTTTGGGATATGTAAGAGTCATCCACCCCCCCCCTGTCGTTCCTTCCCATTCCCTCTGCCCCCTGTCTCTCCCGCTCAGTGAAAGTGATATGACAGCACTTTAGATCCACCCTCACAGACGAGAAGCACACACTCTTTCTCTCTCCATCTCCCTGGAATGCACAGGAGGTTTGCAAGGAATACAAAATAGTGTTTGTCTGACCAGACATGTCAGGCAGGGCAGCAACATTCAGGCGGCCATGCAGCACCAGCTACTCTAGCACACGACAACAGGGCCACAACACTGAGCTTGTAACATACTGAAGTGGAAAGATAAAGCAGTGCTAGCCAGCTGGTGTTGGTTTTGTTGATCTCTTTGTTGCTTCCTGAAATAGACAGAATAGACAGCCAGACACATGAAAACGATCTTCTTCCCCTGCTATTCGGTGTACACTCTTAGAAAAAAGGGTTCCAAAAGTGTTCTTCGGCTGTCCGCATATGAGAACCCTTTTTGGTTCCAGGTAAAACCCTCTGTGGATAGGGTTCTACATGGAACCCCAAAGTTTTTTTTTTTTACCAGAAACCAAAAAGGGTTCTTCAAATGGTTCTCCTATGAGCACAGCCAAAGAACCCTTTTAAGTTTTAGATGGCACATATTTTTCTAAGTGTGTACATGAAAATGTTGAAAGTGTTGTATCCGTGTTTGTATTCGTACTTGGGGAGAAATAAAGTAAAATTAAATTCAGTACGAAAGCAGTTTAGCACAGTGAAACGCTAAGCCACTCTAGGCACGTTAAGTGGAGAGCCATTAGGTTAGTGTGGTGGGGCCTTACATATTCAGTGTTTCCACACCGTGGAATCATGCCAAAAAATAATCAAAACGGCTGTTCCTCTTCCTCATCGTAAAATGTGTCGAGGTCTCTAGGATGATACAAACAAGAACAGCAAAGGTTGACAAAGGACAAGAGCGTTAAAGGACATTGAGGGAGAGCGAGAGCAAGAGGAGGGAGAAACGTGGAAGGTCAGAGAAGAAAGACTATGTAGGCACCGTGGGTCGGGTGAACTTTACGGCTGACAAAACCGACTCAGAGGTATTTCAGGCCAGTGTTCTAATGTGGCTGCGTGTGTAAAATTGAAATAAAGAATTGTAGGATATCTTGAACTGCCTTGTTGAGGAGAAAATCTGCATTTGGTTCACAGAAAACATCAGGAACAGTAGATCTTGCTGCAGATTATGTCCTGGCATGTCACAATATAAAAGAGACAATATCTCCCACCATGTCATACACATGAGCCCTGGTAGATTGAATATCTCCGTTGTTGCTATTGTCTACTTTTGTGTATGATTTGACATCTATAACTGTTTCTGTTGATATATATGTTATTATTGCTCCAAACCAAAAATTAAAGCATTTATTAAAATGATGAGATAGAGGGGGGGGGGGGGGGGGGTGGTGAAGATAGAAACAGTGACATTTTTGGGATATGCAAGAGTCATCCCCCCCCCCCCCTGTCGTTCCTTCCCATTCCCTCTGCCCCCTGTCTCTCCCGCTCCGTGAAAGTGATATGACAGCACTTTAGATCCACCCTCACATAGAGGAGAAGCACACACACTTTTTCTCTCACTTCTCTCTCTCTCTCTCCATCTCCCTGGAATGCACAGGAGGGTGGCAAGGAATACAAAACAGTGTGTCTGATCAGACGTGTCAGGCAGGGCAGCAACATTCAGGCGGCAATGCAGCACCAGCCACAACACTGAGCTTGTAACATACTGAAGTGGAAAGATAAAGCACTGCTAGCCAGCTGGTGTTGGTTTTGTTGATCTCTTTGTTACTTCCTAAAATAGACGGTGTAAACAACCCAACACATAAAAACTCTCTTCTTTGGTATTCCTCTATGGAATACTGTGTCTCTGGTACTGATGAACAGAGTAAAAGACACAGAGTTCTCCACGCTCCTGTTGAGTTTGGAGGTACTGTTACATAGTTCCACTGAATGTCACAGCCTAGTCCTGGAATCAAAATAGACAGAGAGCCACCTTGCAGACAGACTGGGATTAAATATTTTCTTTTCCATATGCCATATGAATATTTTACACACACCATTACCCTACCTCAGGGGTCCACCTGCCATGCACCTTGTTTGAGTGTGTGCGTATGGGGGGAGGGAGGGGGGGGGGTATTCTATCACCTTATTCCTTTACATATGGGACATGTTAGCAAAGCCATTCAACTGCGCAGCTCCCAACCATTACTTTGCTCCGCTCATTTTTCCTTCGATCCTGACTAGTCTCCCAGTCCCTGTCGCTCAAAAACATCCCCACAGCATGATGCTGCCACCACCATGCTTCACCGTAGGAATGGTGCCAGGTTTCCTCCAGACGTGACGCTTGGCAGGCCAAAGAGTTTAATCTTGGTTTCATCAGACCAGAGAATCTTGTTTCTCATAGTCTGAGAGTCCTTTGGGTGCCTTTTGGCAAACTCCAAGCAGGATGTTATGTGCCTTTTACTGAGGAGTGGCTTCCGTCTGGCCACTCTACCATAAAGGCCTGATTGGTGGAGTGCTTCAGAGATGGTTGTCCTTCAGGAAGGTTCTCCCATCTCCACAGAGGACCTCTGGAGCTCTGTGAGAGTGATTATCGGGTTCTTGGTCACCTCCTTGACCAAGGCCCTTCTCCCCCGATTGCTCAGCTTGGTCGGGCAGCCAGCTCTAGGAAGAGTCTTGGTGGTTCCAAACTTCTTCCATTTAAGAATGATGGGGGCCACTGTGTTCTTGGGGACCTTCAATGCTGCAGACATTTTTTGGCACCCTTCGCCAGATCTGTGCCTCGACATAATCCTGTCTCAGAGCTCTACGGACAATTCCTTCGACCTCACGCTTGGTTTTTGCTCTGACGTGCACTGTCAACTGTGGGACCTTATATAGATAGACAGGAGTGTGTGCCTTTCCAAATCATGTCCAATCAATTGAATTTACCACAGGTGGGACTACGATGAATTTGTGGAAACATCTCAAGGATGATCAATGGAAACAGGATGCACTGGAGCTCAATTTCGAGTTTCATAGCAAATTGTCTGAATACTTAAACTATCTGTTTTTTGATTTTATTATATTTGCAAAAAATTCTAAAAAGCTGTTATCGCTTTGTCATTATGGGGTATCAGATTGCTGAGGAAATGTTTTTTTTTGTACATTTCATTGAAGAAGGCTGTACAGTAAAAAAATGTTTTATTTGCAAGGATTCTGAATACTTTCCGAAGGCACTTTAACCTCAGCTGGCCAACGATATTCTTCCCACTTGCATAGACGTGACACATGTCCAAATCTTTTGCATTTATAAAACTGCAGGGGCTTGTGCACCAAGCTCTTACAGGGTATCTCATTAAGCCTAGCGTTACATGAGAAGGGAGAGACTTCATCTGGATCTCCCAGGTAACACTGATCTAAATCCTCACTCCGACTAAAAACACAACTTTACTTCTTTTGTTTCCTTTCTTTTTAGCGGCTGTAGTCCACTTATTCTCACTCTCTGTGCTCTCATCTTCAGCCGACTCGCCATCAGTTTCAAACAGAATGTCAAGCCCTGGTCGAAGTATTTTGTGTTTATCTTCATTTATTTGGTCAGGCCAGGGTGTGGCATGGGTTTATGTATGTGGTGTGTTAGTATTGGGATTGTAGCTTAGTGGGGTGTTCTAGTTAAGTCTATGGCTGTCTGAAGTCGTCGTTCGTTGCCAATTGTTGTCTCTGATTGGGAACCATATTTAGGCAGCCATATTCTTTGAGTGTTTCGTGGGTGATTGTCCTTAGTGTCCTGATGTCCTTGTTCTGTGTTTATTTGCACCAGTATTAGGCTGTTTCGGTTTTCGTTACGTTTATTGTTTTGTAGTGTTTGTATTTAGATTCGTGTTGCTTCAGTTTAATAAACATGGATCGCAATCTACACGCCGCATTATGGTCTGACTCTCCTTCAACTAAAGAAAACCCACAGAACATTAGTTTCTGCCATCTTCCCACCCTCTGACTGGCGTTACGTTGCCATTAAATGCTGCTCTAAATGGTGAAACCCTAAATGTCCAGAAGGTGTCATCATAACCAAAACAAAATGGGGTTTCTATAAACATCAACATATTTATTTTCTAAATTATATTATATACACAATTCAGCACATTTTCTTTTCCAACAAAATGTCTCCAACAATATGGTCAGTTTTACGAGGGTATGTTTGGCACCATGAGTGAAGGATGCTTTGTTGCAAAATAGGAAGCCGATTCTAGATTTAATTTTGGATTGGAGATGTTTGATGTGAGTCTGGAAGGAGAGTTTACAGTCTAACCAGACACCTAGGTATCTGTAGATGTCCACATATTCTAAGTCAGAATCGTCCAGAGTAGTGATGTTGGACGGGCGGGCAGGTGCTGGTAGCGATCGGTTGAAGAGCATGCATTTAGTTTTACTTGCAATTAAGAGCAGTTGTAGGCCACGGAAGGAGAGTTGTATGGCATTGAAGCTAGTCTGGAGGTTAGATAACACAGTGTCCAAAGAAGGGCCAGAAGTATAGAGAATGGTATCGTCTGCGTAGAGGTGGATCAGAGAATCACCAGCAGCAAGAGCGACATCATTGATGTATACAGAGAAAAGACTCGGCCCGAGAATTGAACCCTGTGGCACCCCCATAGAGACTGCCAGAGGTCCGGACAAAGGCCCTCCAATTTGAGACACTGAACTCTGTCTGAGAAGTAGTTGGTGAACCAGGCGAGGCAGTCATTTGAGAAACCAAGGCTGTGGAGTCTTCAAATAAGAATGTGATGATTGACAGAGTCGAAAGCCTTGGCCAGGTCTATGAATACAGCTGCACAGTATTGTCTCTTATCGATGGAGGTTAAGATATCATTTGTCGGGGTCCAGATTTTGCAGCTCACTCAGAACATCCGCTATCTGGATTTGGTTGAAGGAGAAATGTGGGAGGCTTGGGCAAGTTGCTGTGGGGGGTGCAGGGCTGTTGACCAGGGTAGGGGTGGCAATGTAGAAAGCATGGCCAGCCGTAGAAAAATGCTTCTTGAAATTCTCAATTATTGTGGATTTATCGGTGGTGACAGTGTTTCCTAGCCTCAGTGCAGTGGGCAGCTGGGAGGAGGTGCTTTTATTCTCCATGGACTTTACAGTGTCCCAGAACTTTTTGGAGTTTGCGCTGCAGGATGCAAATTTCTGTTTGAAAAAGCTAGCCTTTGCTTTCCTAACTGCCTGTGTATACGGATTCCTAACTTCTATGAAAAGTTGCATATCGTGGAGGGCTATTCGATGCTAATGCAGAACGCCACAGGATGTTTTTGTGCTGGTTAAGGGCAGTTAGGTCTGGAATGTACCACGGGCTATATCTGTTCCTGGTTCTACATTTTTTTGAATGTGGCATGCTTATTTAAGATTGTGAGGAACGCACTTTTAAAGAATAACAAGGCATCCTCTACTGACGGAATGAGGTCAATGTCCTTCCAGGATACCCGGGCCAGGTCGATTAGAAAGGCCTGCTCTCTGAAGTGTTTTATGGAGCGTTTAACAGTGATGAGGGGTGGTCGTTTGATCGCAGACCCATTACGGACGCAAGCAATGAGGCAGTGATCGCTCAGATCCTGATTGAAGACAGAAGAGGTGTATTTGGAGGGCAGGTTTAGGTAGGATGATATCTATGAGGGTGCCTGTGTTTATGGATTTTGGGTTGTACCTGGTAGGTTCATTGATAATTTGTGTGAGATTGAGGGCATCAAACTTAGATTGTAGGCTGGGGTGTTAAGCATGTCCCAGTTTAGGTCACCTAACAGCACGAGCTCTGAAGATAGATGGGGGGCAATCAATTCACATATGGTGTCCAGGGCACAGCTGGGGGCAGAAGATGGTCTATATCAAGTGGCAACGTTGAGAGACTTGTTTCTGGACAGGTGGATTTTTAAAAGTAGAAGCCCAAAGGGCACAGACCTGTATAGCAATACAGAACTCTGTAGGCTAACTCCGCCCCCTTTGGCAGTTCTATCTTGTCGGAAAATGTTATAGTTAGGGATGGAAATTTCAGGGTTTTTGGTGGCCTTCCTAAGCTAGGATTCAGACACGGCTAGGACATCCGGGTTGGCAGAGTGTGCTAAAGCAGTGAATAAAACAAACTTAGGGAGGAGGCTCTAATGTTAACATGCATGAAACCAAGGCTTTATGGTTACAGAAGTCAACAAACGAGAGTACCTGGGAATGGGAGCGGAGCTAGGCACTGCACGGCCTGGATTAACCTCTACATCACCAGAGGAGCAGAAGAATAGGATAATGGTACGGCTAAAGGCTATGAGAACTGGTCTTCTAGTACGTTCGGAACAGAGAGTAAAAGTTGCAGGTTTCTGGGCGTGGTGGAATAGATTCAATGAAAAATGTACAGACAAAGCTATGGTAGGATGTGAATACAGTGGAGGTAAACCTAGGCATTGAGTGATGATGAGAGAGGTATCAATTAAACCAGGTCCGGTCACCGCATGTGTGGGAGGTGGGACAAGAGGGTTAGCTGAGGCATATTGAGCAGGGCTGTAGGCTCTACAGTGAAATAAGACAATAATCACTAATAATCACTAGAGGGACGTCGCAACGGAAGAAGTCTGTTGTAGCCCCCTCGTGCGGTTATGTCAGCAGACCAGTCGTGATAGATCAGCAGGGGTCCTTGTAGCAAAATAGCTATAGTAGCCCAAGAAATTGGCTGATGTACCTCTTCAGCTAACATTCCGGTACGCTCCAGACAGCTAGCGGGTTGTGGCTGTCAGACTAGCAGATGGGCATTCAGGGGACGTCGCGACGGAGGAGCCTCTTGAAAAAAAAAAACTTGTGCGGATTACGTCGGGAGTCCAGTCGTGATGGACCAGTGGGGCTCCGTATCGGCGATACAAGGGGTCCAGGCCAATTGGCTAAATAGGTATTGTAGCCCAAGGAGTGGTTGATGGACCTCTTCAGCTAGCCGGGAGATGGGCCTAGCATAGGCTAGCTCCAGGCTAATTGGTGCTTGCTTCGGGAGAGAGATGCTAGCCAAGAGAAGCCAATCGGATAGCAGCTAGCTAGCTGCGATGATCCAGGTGAAGAGGTTCAGAGCTTGCGGTAGGAATCCGAAGATATGGAGAAAAAGAAGTCCGATAAGCTCTGGGTTGAATCGCCCTGTGCAGACTGGCAGGAGTTGTCCGGGCTAAAGGTTAGCTGATGACCACTAGCAGTGACTAGCTGACTACTAGCTAAATAGCTAGCTAGCTACTTTTGGGGGTTCAGGTTCTAAAGTAAAGAAAATTGCAGATCCATTCCACATTGGGTGAGGCGGGTTGCAGGAGAGTATGTTGAAGTTGGGGTTAAGAAAAATATAAAAATATATGTGAAGAAAACATATATAAAAAGATAGATATATACACAGGACACGACGAAGACAAAGACGCCTGACTGCTATGCCATCTTGGATTTTAAATTGACTTACAGTAGGCTATTAGTGTGTGAATGAGTGCATTTATGTGATCTACATATCTTTGAATTGTTAACTTGTCTTTTGAGACAATGATTGTAAGCAATGATGAGCATGCAGTCTGCACCTCATCACAATAGTAAACCAATGAGAGAAGCAGGACCTCTAGTTGTCATGAAAGGAAGTGACATATAGCAGAGCTACACAGCTACCAGCAGAGGTCAGTGTTACTCTGTCAGTGACTGCTCAGTGAGCCAAAGCCCAGACAGACCTGGGGCCTTATTCATTAAGGCGATTATTTTTCAAACGTTTCTTAAACAGACGCAAACTGAACGAACGGGGAAGGACATACATGAATTTGTCCAATATTTATTTGCAAATTGCAACAGTTTGCAACTGTCTGTACTAATGTTTATACAATGGACTTTTTGTCCTCTGTTTGAACTGAAATTAGAAGCAATTGATAAGCAATGTGCACAAAAGAAAAATCGATATACCTACCAAAGACAACATGTGTGGTGTTTTGTCTCACCCATTGCCTTTATGACTATTGTGTAATCCAATGTTCATAGATACAGATATAGCTCTTGTTCCCTGTGGAGCACTGAGATTGTGCAGAGACAGCCCAGTGAGATAGTATGTGTGTGTGTGTGTGTGTGTGTGTGTGACGTTATGCAGACCCTGGTCTCTTTCTTTTCCTATCACTGTGTGTGAGTGTGCGCATGCCGTGCTTGTGTGTGTATGTGTGTGCGTGTGTGCTTTCAGCTTTTAAGGAGCCATTTGTTACACAACATAACCTCTGCAGGGCCCCTAATGAAATCATCTCAGTGTGACCTGGAGGCCAGTTTTACCCGCTCTCTCAGAGTACAGAGCCAGCTTTACCACCAGTTTGTGCTGTCGAGTTTGTTGCACCCTCCAAGCACAAAGTAAATTGCAGTATGCCTGTGCGTGTGTGCGCACAGCCGGGTCTCATAGACTAGACGTAACATAGCAAATGTAAATCCGGGACACGCAAACTAGTACGATATGTCACATTTGGTATATAGGGTGGTTGGGTAGGCGAACATCTAGCAACCCCGAGGTTTTTTGCTTGAAAGGACATCACGGACAACATTAGCATTTTAGCAACTTTGTTACTACTTACAACTTCTTAGTATGTTAGCCAACCCTTCCCCTAACACTAACCTTAACCCCTAACCTAGCTAACGTTAGCCACCTAGCTAATGTTAGCGTTAGCCACCTAGCTAACGTTAGCCACAACAAATTGGCATTTGTAAAATATCATACCTCTGAGTCCAGGTTGGCGTGCATGTGTGTGTGTGTGTGTGTGTGTGTGTGTGTGTGTAGGTATGCTTGTGCTGTATGTCCTCCAGGCTCATAATGTACTGTACAGTACTGTATTTGAGATTGAGCTCTTTGTTCTTCCTCTTGCCCTGCTTTCCTTCAACAATAGAGGAATGAGATAATGAATCACAATAACATGAACACGCACACAATAATACAATGAATCACAACAATAAACCCCTTCCTTTTCATCCTATCGTGAGAGCATCACTGTGTTCCCCCGCCCCGCTCTTGCGTTGCCACGCCGACATGTTATTACACACATTCATCACACACACACACACACACACACACACACACACACACGTTGCTCTCTATCATGTTTATCACTCCTCTGTTAGCACTCACTCCCCCCACCTCTTGTTTATACAAGAATGAACATCATTCTGACAGAGATAGGGGGAGGAGAGAGGGAGCGAGGGAGGGAGGGAGAGAAGGGTGAAAGAGAGAGTGATAGAGTAAGATAGTGACACGAATAAAGAGAAATAGATAAAAAGAGTCGGGAAGGGGAGATATATCGATAGCAGGGATGGGCAACTCCAGTCTTCGGGGGCCAGAGTGGTGTCAGACTTTTTCCCCCATCTCAGCTGATTAAACTAATTGCATTCTAAACTGAAGATCCTGATTATTGGAGTCAGGTGTGTTAGCTGGGCCTGGGGCAAAAGTGTGACACCGGTCAGGCCCCCATCCCTGCTCTATAGGATAGATGGAGCTATCCAAGAGAAGCCATACAAACTCTATATGGACTGACACACAAACACATGTACTCAGCTGTATACAAACTCCTACACAATCTCATGCACTTACATACAGTACATACAACCCCACAACAGACACTCACAACCAGGTACAGCAACTTAAACCCTATAAACTCCCATACTGTACAAACAGTATATTCACGCGACCATGCTAAAACTTGTCCTTGGATGCATGCTTGCTTACACACACACACACAGGCCAGTGACATACCTTTTTTGAGAGTCCCTGTGATGAGTTTGTGCAGGGACAGGACAAACTTCACCAGTCCCTGTTTACAGCGCTTGGCACAGCCTGCCATTCGGACTCCAAGTTGGGCCAAAGCAGGCCAAGAATGGCCAAAGGGTGCCAATGTGGTCTGCAGCAGGAGGTACAGTCTATGTTTGATGGCGAAGGAGTTTATAGATATTTATTCAAGAAGATACGCAGTTCAGAGGAGGACCTCGTCTGAATCTCTCTTCCTGGGCTGAAAAAAACAGTGATCTCACCCTCTTTCCTGATCTCTCCCTCCGTCCCTCCCTCCGTCACATACCCCTCCTCTTTCACCCTGAATCTTTCCAATTCTCTGTCTCTGAGAGAAAGAGAGAGAGTGAATGACAGAGGGGGAGAGAGTGAGAGAGTCAGAATCAAACAGACATGATTGGTAAGTGAAGTCTGATGTCTGAATCCAACTTTTGAAAATCATATATCTGGTTATGTTCCCTTACAAATGGCTCCAAACTTCAAAAAGAAAACCTGTATAGACAATCCAGTGTGCTCCGAGTGCCAGAAATGATCCTGCTTTAGTTTAGTCCTCTTTCTTGTCTCTTTCTTCCATACTCCACTTTCAGCACCACTACCGGTGGACAGCTTCTAACAATGCAGGGCAACGCACACATACTGAGATCTAACACTTGCTCTCTCTCTCTCTCTCTCTCCCCTCCCTCTTTCCCTACCCCTTGCACATACACACACAAACCCCCTGCACTGCGCTCACATATGCTTTATGCGTCTCTGTATAATTCCAGTACATGACCTCACTAACAGCCTCTCCATATAGTCTCATATAATGTTTAGTACCGGTCAAAAGTTTGGACACACCTACTCATTCAAGGGTTTTACATGATTTTCTACATTGTAGAATAATAGTGAAGACATCTAAACTATTACAGTGCCTTCACTCCCAAAAGTATTCACACATTTTCCCTATTTTGTTGCATTACAACCTGTAATTTCATGTAATGGACATACACAAAATAGTCCAAATTGGTGAAGTGAAATTTAAAAAAATACTTGTCTCAAAAAATTCAAGAAAATGTCAAACTGAGAAGTGGTGGGTGCATATCTATTCACCCCCTTTGCTATGAAGCCCCTAAATAAGATCTGGTGCAACCAATTACCTCCAGAAGTTGCATAATTAGTTAAATAAAGTCCACCTGTGTGCAATCTCGGTGTCACATGATCTCAGTATATATATACCTGTACTGAAAGGCCCCAGAGTCTGCAACACCACTAAGCAAGCGACACTATGAAGACCAAGGAGCTCTCCAAACAGGTTAGAGACAAAGTTGTGGAGAAGTACAGATCAGGGTTGGGTTATAAAAAAATATCAGAAACTTTGAAAATCCCACTGAGCACCATTAAATCCATTATTAAAAATGGAGAATATAGCACCACAACAAACCTGCCAAGAGAAGGCCGCCCACCGAAACTCACAGACCAGGCAAGGAGGGCGTTGATCAGAGGCATCAAAGAGACCAGAGATAACCCTGAAGGAGTTGCAAAGCTCCACAGCGGAGATTGGAGTATCTGTCCATAGAACCACTAAGCCGTACACTCCACAGAGCTGGGCTTTACGGAAGAGTGGCCAGAAAAAAGACATTGCTTAAAGAAAAGAATAAGTAAACATGTTTGGTGTTCACCAAAAGGCATGTGGGAGACTCCCCAAACATAGGGAAGAAGGTACTCTGGTCAGATGAGACTAAAATTTAGCTTTTTGGCCATTAAGGAAAACTTTATGTCTGATGCAAACCCAACACGTCTCATCACCCCGAGAACAGATTGGTAGTGGCAGCATCATGCTGGGGGGGGGATGTTTTTCATCGGCAGGGACTGGGAAACTGGTCAGAATTGAAGGAATGATAGATGGCACTAAATACAGGCAAATCCTTGAGGGAAACCTGTTTCAGTCTTCCAGAGATTTGAGTCTGGGATGGAGGTTCACCTTCCAGCAGGACAATGACCCTAAGCATACTGCTAAAGCAACACCCGAGTGGCTTAAGGGGAAACATTTAAATGTCTTGGAAAGCCCAGACCTCAATCCAATTGAGAACCTGTGGTGTGACTTAAAGATTGCTGTACACTAGCGGAACCCATCCAACTTGAAGGAGCTGGAGCAGTTTTGCCTTGAGACATAACCCAAGAGACTGGCAGCTGTAATTGCTGCAAAAGGTGTCTCTACAAAGTATTGACGTTAGGGGGTTGAATAGTTATGCACTCTCAAGTTTAATGTTTTGATGTCTTATTTTTGTTTCACAATAAAAAATGTAGCATCTTCAAAGTGGTAGTCATGTTGTGTAAATCAAATTTCCATCGTTTGAAGAATCAAGTGTGCCTTGAATTCTAAATAAATCCCTGACAGTGTGACCAGCAAAGCACCCCCACACCTCCTCCTCCATGCTTCACAGTGGGAACCACACATGCAGAGATCATCCGTTCACCTACTCTGCGTCTCACAAAGACACAGCGGTTGGAACAAAAAATCTCAAATTTGGACTCATCATCTTTGCAGCAATTCAACCACGAAGGCCTGATTCACAGTCTCCTCTGAACAGTTGATATTGAGATGTCTGTTACTTGAACTCTGTGAAGCATTTATTTGGGCTGCAATTTCTGAGGCTGGAACTCATCCTCTTTTTTTAACCTTTATTTAACTAAGCAAGTCAGTTAAGAACAAATTCTTCTTTTCAATGACGGCCTAGGAACAGTGGGTTAACTGTTACCTCTGCAGCAGAGGTAACAGTTACTTTGACTGACCAAACTTTGACTGGTACTGTATATATATTCCATCCAGGGCATTCTCAAATTCTCAAGTCTGTACATAAGCAACAAATAAGAATTTGTTCTGTACATAAGCAACAAATGTCATACACACCAAGCCTAACATCTCATTTCACTTTCAATCTGCCCTGTCTGATCAATCAAGCCACCAATCACATCCATACCAGTTCCACTGTCAATTTTTCTATCAGCTAATCATTTATAGTGACAAATTTAGCCTGTTTTCACAGGTCAGATATGAGTGACCATAAAGCGTAGGCTCCGCCTCCTCCTTCTCAATCTCTCCGTTCAGAGCCGGAAGCTTTCCTTCCTAAACAAACACACTTCAGCTATAGGTGAGGAAAAAGCAAGGGACAGGGAGAGGGCTGAGAGAGAGAAGAAGAGGGGGAGAGATACAGAGAGAAAGTGAGAGAGAGTTAGAGAGCATAGAAGAAAGGATGGAGCAGTAATCTTGTAAACTGGAGAGCTTCCATGCCTGTACTATGTACAGATACTTCTTTATTAATCCCCAAAGGGAAATACAACATAAAGCATTTGAATGCATTTATTCATAAAACACAGGCTGGGTAATGGTCTAATGGCATTAGCACATTAGGAAAATGGTGGAAAGCAGATACACAGCGGCATGAAGGAAGGGAGAAGAGGGGGGAACGAAAAATAAATATACAGGAATAGCAAGTTAAAAAGCGAGTGAGAATTGGTTGAGAGAAAGAGCTCAGGAGAGTAGAAGCGTCGATGCCGGTGGTGCTGTATAATGTGTCCAATGCGCCATAAACTCCCATAGTTTATACATGCTCAGGCTGTGGGGCTCAACATCTGATCAACATCTGCATATAGACAGAACTAGCCCTGAGACTCACCTACACTAGTTTACTACCACTGTGACTCCTGGAGGAGGAGAGGAAGAGGAAGAGGAAGAGGAGAGGAGAGGAGAGGAGAGGAGAGGAGAGGAGAGGAGAGGAGAGGAGAGGAGAGGAGAGGAGAGGAGAGGAGAGGAGAGGAGAGGAGAGGAGAGGAGAGGACGACAGGGGGGAGAAAGGACGAGGGAAAGTGTTTGGAGGGGCTTATGGTCAGACAGATACAACAGAACAAAATTGGAAAGATTGGAACATAAGATGGGGGAGAAAAGAATGAAAGGAGATAAAGTAGTAGTGACCATTTAAGCAGAGATGTCATAATGTATGAATTAGAGGAGAGGAGGGTAGAAAAAAAGAGATATGTGGTGGAGCAGAAAGTGGATGAGTGGACGAGAACTGACGAGTAGAGTAGAGAATGTTTCCATACAGCTTCTCTGTTTGCGGTTAATAACTGTGGAGATTGTTGAGAGAGTGTGAATTTGCATAAACATGTTTTCTTAATTCAGCCTTCATTGTTATACCACCTTCATTGTTATTCATTAATACGATTAAGGTTACGTTTACGTATCGATTCAAGGCTGTAATATGAGATAATTGCTTGTCTCTTCCCAAATTGGAAGTGTTTTTGTTTGATGTTTGTTTATGCAGGGATTAACTAGTGTTTCCATCTCTTGCCTGGCGGGAGAGAGAAAAGAGCAGCTTACCTGATTGGCACTACGTCTAATTAAGATGGAGGAAGAGAGGGAAGAAAGAAGTAAGGGGATGGAGAGAGAGGGAAGTGGAAGACAGATTGGTATTTGGTATTTATTAGTATCCCCCTGAGCCTCTGCAAAAGCATCAGCTACTCTTCCTGGTGTCCACATGAAACATGACATAATATAAATGTAGAGATCGAGTTTCTTCCCTTTTAATGCCAATAAAGCTTCTTGAATTGAATGGAGAGAGAAAGAAAGGAAAGGGGGTGAGGGCGTAGAAGAGAGAGGGGGGGGGAATTGGCAATGGAAAGGGTGGAAGGGAAAGGAATAAAGAGATTGAAGGCTAAAATAAAGAGATTGTAGATTAAGAGATTGAGGGGGGGGGGTGAGGAGATATGAATAGAGAGGAGGGTGGTGCAAAGGGATAGAGAGAGGAAGAGGGGAATCGGGATACAGTATATGGATGGGAAGGAGATAGGAGGAAAGAGGGAGAAGGGATTGCTTTGAATGCAGTCGATCTGTCAGAGCATTGCACACACAGCTGTAAACTCAGATAGCGTCCTCTCTCTAAATATAGCACACCCTAAGATGGACAGATAAGACCAGAACAAAACAGAGAAGGGGGGGGCAGGGGGATATGCTGGTGTGACAGAGAGTAGGAACACATAAACGTGCAAAAGAAGCCACACCACAGAACAGCTTATTTACATACTCAGAACACACAAGCACACACACAAAGAAAGTTGCACACACAAACATACTGCAGGCATAAATATTGGCATTAAAATAAATGATTGCTTGAGCGAAAAACATAAAACAATTAGCATTTGATTTTGACCGCCTACATGGAAAACAACGTCAGTAACATGAAACACCATGTTCATTTACAGTTTCTGTCAGAAAAAGACTCAAAATCAAATTTCCATCCAGCAGGGTGTCCCAGACATGCTGGAGGGGGAAGCCCATTTTGGGAGCTCAACAGTGGGGTGTGAGCAGCGAGCTCTGCCTGGAGGGTTGGAACTGGTGCTCCAGATGCAGATGCAGGTTGACGTTTAGATAGGGCAGCTGCAAAGTCAAAATTGACTATATTGTAAACTTTTATGAAAACAAAAATGTGCTTTTTGGTCTTAATTTAAGGTTAGGGTTAGGCATTAGGGTTAGCAGTGTGGTTAAGATTTAAAATCAGATCATTCTGCAGAGCTGCCTTCAGAACAAGATTCATGGCGAAAAACACTCACCTGCCACCCAGACACCCAGTCTCCATATCCCCCCCGGGACTCATCACTATGGGTTTGATGGAGTGACAGTGTCCCTGTGGGACCTCCAAAATTAAAACACCAAAGCTAACATCGCAGCTCTGCCACAGAAATGGAAGAGGCAATCACTCAAAAGAGAAAGGAATAAATTGGTTTGTCTACCTCCAATGAAAAATCATGCAGTACATGGCTTAAAATGACCAGTATAAAACGTAAAATGTGTAAGTTTCACTTAAATTCGAGAGGGTTGACAACAATTCAAGATAGTTGGGAACAGATCTTTGATGTTTCAAATCAAACTTTATTTGTCACATGCGCCGAATACAACAAGTGTAGACTTTACCGTGAAATGCTTAGTAAAAAGCCCTTAACCAACAGTGCAGTTCACGAAGAAGAAAATATTTACCAAGTAGACTAAAATAAAATTAATAATAAAAGTAACACAATAAGAATAACGAGGCTATACACAGGGGGCACCAGTACCGAATCAGTGTGCGGGGATACAGGCTAGTTGCGGTAATCTGTACGTGTAGCTGGGGGGGAAGTGACTATGCATAGGTAACAAACAAACAGCGAGTGTACAAATATTTTCCGTTGGCGATTTTATGAATTGTTCAGCAGTCTTATGGCTTGGGGCTGGAAACTGTTGAGGAGTCTTTTGGTCCTATAACTTGGGTGACTGGAGTCTCTGACAAGTTTATGGGGTTTCCTCTGACATCTCCTATTATACACATCCTGGATTACAGGAAGCTTGGCTCCAGTAATGTACTGGGCTGTTCACACTACCCTTTGTAGTGCCTTACGGTCAGATGCCAAGCAGATGCCATACCAGGTGGGGATGCAACCGGTCAGGATCCCCTCGATGGTGCAGCTGTAGAACTTCTTGAGGAACTGGGGACATTTGGCCAAACCTTTTCATTCTCCTGAGGGGGGAAAAGGTTCTGTTGTGCCCTCTTCACGACTGTCTTGGTGTGTTTGGAACATGATAATTCGTTGGTGATGTGGACACCAAGAAACTTGAAACTCTCTACCCGCTCCACTACAGCCCTGTCGATGTTAATGGCCAGTTCTCTGACCTCCTCCATATAGGCCGTCTCATCATTGTCGGTGATCAGGCCTACCATTGTTGTGTCGTCAGAAAACTTCATGGATGGAGTCTTGTTTGGCCACGAAGTCGTGGGTGAACAGGGAATACAGGAGGGGACTAAGTACACACCCCTGAGAGCCCCAGTGTTAAGGATCAGCGTGGCAGACGTGTTGTTGCCTACTCTTACCACCTGGGGGGCAGCCTGTCAGGAAGTCCGGGATCCAGTTGCAGAGGGAGGTGTTTAGTCCCAGAGTCCTTACCTTAGTGATGAGCTTCGTGGGCACTATGGTGTTGAACGCTGAGCTGTAGTCAATGAACAGCATTCTCACATAGGTGTTCCTTTTGTCCAGGTGTGAAAGGGCAGTGTGGAGTGCGATTGAGTCATCTGTGGATCTGTTGGGACAGTATGCGAATTGGAGTGGGTCTAGGGTGTCCAGGAGGATGCTGTTGATGTATGCCATGACCAGCCTTTCAAAGCACTTCATGGCTACAGACGTGAGTGCCACAGGGTAGTAATCATATAGGCAGGTTACCTTCACTTCCTTGGGCACAGGGACTATGGTGGTCTGCTTGAAACATGTAGGTATTACAGACTCAGTCAGGGAGAGGTTGAAAATGTCAGTGAAGATACTTGACAGTTGGTCCGCACAAGCTTTGAGGACACGTCCTGGTAATCCTTTTGGCCCAACGCTTTGTGAATGTTGACCTGTTTAACTTTTTATGGCTGCAGGGACAGTATTGAGTAGCTTGGATGAAAAGGTGCCCATTGTAAACGGCCTGTTCCTCAATCTCAGTTGCTAATACAGTGCCTTGCGAAAGTATTCGGCCCCCTTGAACTTTGCGACCTTTTGCCCCATTTCAGGCTTCAAACATAAAGATATAAAACTGTATTTTTTTGTGAAGAATCAACAACAAGTGGGACACAATCATGAAGTGGAACGACATTTATTGGATATTTCAAACTTTTTTAACAAATCAAAAACAGAAAAATTGGGCGTGCAAAATTATTCAGCCCCCTTAAGTTAATACTTTGTAGCGCCACCTTTTGCTGCGATTACAGCTGTAAGTCGCTTGGGGTATGTCTCTATCAGTTTTGCACATCGAGAGACTGAATTTTTTTCCCATTCCTCCTTGCTAAACAGCTCGAGCTCAGTGAGGTTGGATGGAGAGCATTTGTGAACAGCAGTTTTCAGTTCTTTGCACAGATTCTAGATTAGATTCAGGTCTGGAGTTTGACTTGGCCATTCTAACACCTGGATATGTTTATTTTTGAACCATTCCATTGTAGATTTTGCTTTATGTTTTGGATCATTGTCTTGTTGGAAGACAAATCTCCGTCCCAGTCTCAGGTCTTTTGTAGACTCCATCAGGTTTTCTTCCAGAATGGTCCTGTATTTGGCTCCATCCATCTTCCCATCAATTTTAACCATCTTCCCTGTCCCTGCTGAAGAAAAGCAGGCCCAAACCATGATGCTGCCACCACCATGTTTGACAGTGGGGATGGTGTGTTCAGGGTGATGAGCTGTGTTGCTTTTACGCCAAACATAACGTTTTGCATTGTTGCCAAAAAGTTCAATTTTGGTTTCATCTGACCAGAGCACCTTCTTCCACATGTTTGGTGTGTCTCCCAGGTGGCTTGTGGCAAACTTTAAACAACACTTTTTATGGATATCTTTAAGAAATGGCTTTCTTCTTGCCACTCTTCCATAAAGGCCAGATTTGTGCAATATACGACTGATTGTTGTCCTATGGACAGAGTCTCCCACCTCAGCTGTAGATCTCTGCAGTTCATCCAGAGTGATCATGGGCATCGTGGCTGCATCTCTGATCAGTCTTCTCCTTGTATGAGCTGAAAGTTTAGAGGGACGGCCAGGTCTTGGTAGATTTGCAGTGGTCTGATACTCCTTCCATTTCAATATAATCGCTTGCACAGTGCTCCTTGGGATGTTTAAAGCTTGGGAAATCTTTTTGTATCCAAATCCGGCTTTAAACTTCTTCACAACAGTATCTCGGACCTGCCTGGTGTGTTCCTTGTTCTTCATGATGCTCTCTGCGCTTTTAACGGACCTCTGAGACTATCACAGTGCAGGTGCATTTATACGGAGACTTGATTACACACAGGTGGATTGTGTTTATCATCATTAGTCATTTAGGTCAACATTGGATCATTCAGAGATCCTCACTGAACATCTGGAGAGAGTTTGCTGCACTGAAAGTAAAGGGGCTGAATAATTTTGCACGCCCAATTTTTCAGTTATTGATTTGTTAAAAAAGTTTGAAATATCCAATAAATGTCGTTCCACTTCATGATTGTGTCCCACTTGTTGTTGATTCTTCACAAAAAAAATACAGTTTTCTATCTTTATGTTTGAAGCCTGAAATGTGGCAAAAGGTCGCAAAGTTCAAGGGGGCCGAATACTTTCGCAAGGCACTGTATATGCATATTATTATTAGTATTGGATAGAAAACACTTTGAAGTTTCTAAAACTGTTTGAATTATGTCTGTGAGTATAACAGAACTCATATAGCAGGCAAAAACCCGAGAAACTCCATTCCGTTTTTTTTCTTTTCTGGGGGTGGCAGAATTTCAACCAAGCTCTCATTGAAATTACAGCGAGATATGGATGAGTTTTCACTTCCTACGCCTTCCACTAGATGTCAACAGTCAATAGAACTAGTCTGATGACTAATGTGAAGGGGGGTCGAATGACACAGGAAATAGTCACAACTGCCACGGGTTGACCATCTATTCACTATGCCTGCGTTCCATCGCTCATCTGAAGTCATTCTAATTCTCTGGTTGGAACGTTATTCAAGATGTATGTAAACAACATTCTAAAGATTGATTCAGCTCATCGTTTGACATATTTCTATTGACTGTTAGGAAACTTTTGGACATTTCATCACGTTATAGTGGACACGCTTTGTGACTTTGGAATTGTTTACCAAACCCACTAACCAAAGTAGCTAATTGGACATAAACAACGGACATTTTCAAACAAATCAAGCATTTATTGTGGACCTGGGATTCCTAGGACTGCATTCTGATGAAGTTCATCAAAGGTAAGGAAACATTTATCATGTATTTTCTGGTTTCTGTTGACTCCAACATGGCGGATAATTTGTCTTCTGTTCTGAGCGCCGTCTCAGATTATTGCATGTGTTGCTTTTTCCGTAAACTTTTTTTGAAACCTGACACAGCGGTTGCATTAAGGAGACATATCTATAATTCCATGTGTATAACTTGTATTATCATCATCTATCATCTTATGATGATTATTTCTGTTGAAACGATGTGGCTATGCAAAATCACTTGATGTTTTTGGAACAAGTGAATCTAATAAGCCAATGTAAACTCAGATTTTTAAAATATAAATATGAACTTTATCAAACAAAACATGCATGTATTGTGTAACATGAAGTCCTATGAGGGTCATCTGATGAAGATAATTCAAGGTTAGTGATTAATTTTATCTTTATTTCTGGTTTTTGTGAATGCTATATTTAGCTGGAAAATGGCTGTGCTTATTGTGGTTTGGTGGAGACCTAACAAAATCGTTTGTAGGAATTGTATTATGAGATTTCTGGGGTTTGAATTTTTCACCCTCTATTTTCACCGGTATTTTTATTTATTTATTTTTATTTCACCTTTATTTAACCAGGTAGGCTAGTTGAGAACAATTGTGACCTGTCCAAGATAAAGCAAAGCAGTTCGACACATGGAGTAAAACAAACATACAGTCAATAATACAATATAAGCAAGTCTATATGGAATGGTAGATTTGCAGTGGAAGAATGTGCAAAGTAGAAATAAAAATAATGGGGTGCAAAGGAGCAAACTAAATAAATAAATGAACTAAATAAATACAGTAGGGAAAGAGGTAGTTGTTTGGGCTAAATTATAGGTGGGCTATGTACAGGTGCAGTAATCTGTGAGCTGCTCTGACAGTTGGTGCTTAAAGCTAGTGAGGGAGATAAGTGTTTCCAGTTTCAGAGATTTTTGTAGTTCGTTCCAGTCATTGGCAGCAGAGAACTGGAAGGAGAGGCGGCCAAAGAAAGAATTGGGATTGGGGGTGACTAGAGAGATATACCTGCTGGAGCATGTGCTACAGGTGGGTGATGCTATGGTGACCAGCGAGCTGAGATAAGGGGGGACTTTACCTAGCAGGGTCTTGTAGATGACATGGAGCCAGTGGGTTTGGCGACGAGTATGAAGCGAGGGCCAGCCAACGAGAGCGTACAGGTCGCAATGGTGGGTAGTATATGGGGCTTTGGTGACAAAATGGATTGCACTGTGATAGACTGCATCCAATTTGTTGAGTAGGGTATTGGAGGCTATTTTGTAAATGACCTCGCCGAAGTCGAGGATTGGTAGGATGGTCAGTTTTACAAGGGTATGTTTGGCAGCATGAGTGAAGGATGCTTTGTTGCGAAATAGGAAGCCAATTCTAGATTTAACTTTGGATTGGAGATGTTTGATGTGGGTCTGGAAGGAGAGTTTACAGTCTAACCAGACACCTAGGTATTTGTAGTTGTCCACGTATTCTAAGTCAGAGCCGTCCAGAGTAGTGATGTTGGACAGGCGGGAGGGTGCAGGCAGCGATCGGTTGAAGAGCATGCATTTAGTTTTACTTGTATTTAAGAGCAATTGGAGGCCACGGAAGGAGAGTTGTATGGCATTGAAGCTTGCCTGGAGGGTTGTTAACACAGTGTCCAAAGAAGGGCCAGAAGTATACAGAATGGTGTCGTCTGCGTAGAGGTGGATCAGAGACTCACCAGCAGCAAGAGCGACATCATTGATGTATACAGAGAAGAGAGTCGATCCAAGAATTGAACCCTGTGGCACCCCCATAGAGACTGCCAGAGGTCCGGACAGCAGACCCTCTGATTTGACACACTGAACTCTATTAGAGAAGCAGTTGGTGAACCAGGCGAGGCAATCATTTGAGAAACCAAGGCTGTCGAGTCTGCCGATGAGGATGTGGCGATTGACAAAGTCGAAAGCCTTGGCCAGATCAATGAATACGGCTGCACAGTAATGTTTCTTATCGATGGCGGTTAAGATATCGTTTAGGACCTTGAGCGTGGCTGAGGTGCACCCATGACCAGATTGCATAGCAGAGAAGGTATGGTGAGATTCGAAATGGTCGGTAATCTGTTTGTTGACTTGGCTTTCGAAGACCATAGAAAGACAGGGTAGGATAGATATAGGTCTGTAGCAGTTTGGGTCAAGAGTGTCACCCCCTTTGAAGAGGGGGATGACCGCAGCTGCTTTCCAATCTTTGGGAATCTCAGACGACATGAAAGAGAGGTTGAACAGGCTAGTAATAGGGGTGGCAACAATTTCGTCAGATCATTTTTAGAAAGAAAGGGTCCAGATTGTCTAGCCCGGCTGATTTTTAGGGATCCAGATTGCTGTGGGGGGTGCAGTGCTGTTGACCAGGGTAGGGGTAGCCAGGTGGAAAGCATGGCCAGCCGTAGAAAAATGCTTATTGAAATTCTCAATTATAGTGGATTCATCGGTGGTGACAGTTTCCTATCCTCGGTGCAGTGGGAAGCTGGGAGGTGGTGTTCTTATTCTCCATGGACTTTACAGTGTCCCAGAACTTTTTTGAGTTAGTGTTGCAGGAAGCAAATATCTGCTTGAAAAAGCTAGCCTTGGCTTTTCTAACTGCCTGTGTATAATGGTTTCTAGCTTCCCTGAACAGCTGCATATCATGGGGGCTGTTCGATGCTAATGCAGAACGCCATGGGATGTTTTTGTGTTGGTTAAGGGCAGTCAAGTCTGGGGAGAACCAAGGGCTATATCTGTTCCTGGTTCTAAATTTCTTGAATGGGGCATGCTTATTTAAGATGGTTAGGAAGGCATTTAAAAAAAATAACCAGGCATCCTCTACTGATGGGATGAGATCAATATCCTTCCAGGATACCCCGGCCAGGTCGATTAGAAAGGCCTGCTCGCTGAAGTGTTTCAGTGACAGTGATTTGACAGTGATGAGTGGAGGTCATTTGACCGCTGACCCATTACAGATGCAGGCAATGAGGCAGTGATCGCTGAGATCTTGGTTGAAGACAGCAGAGGTGTATTTAGAGGGCAAGTTGGTTAGGATGATATCTATGAGGGTGCCCGTGTTTAAGGCTTTGGGGAGGTATCTGGTAGGTTCATTGATAATTTGTGTGAGATTGAGGGCATCAAGCTTAGATTGTAGAATGGCTGGGGTGTTAAGCATGTTCCAGTTTAGGTCGCCTAGCAGCACGAGCTCTGAAGATAGATGGGGGGCAATCAGTTCACATATGGTGTCCAGAGCACAGCTGGGGGCAGAGGCTGGTCTATAGCAGGCGGCAAAAGTGAGAGACTTGTTTTTAGATAGGTGGATTTTTAAAAGAAGTTCAAATTGTTAGTTGTCATATCGATCCCGGTATTGGGATTGCAGCCATAACAAGTTAAAGGTTTTGTTCACATTGGCTACTGAGAGCATTATCACATAGTCATCCAGAACAGCTGGTGCTCTCGAGCGTGCTTCGAAACGAGCATAAAAGGCATTTGGCTCGACTGGTAGGCTCTGGGAAGCTCGCGCCTGGGTTTCCCTTTGTAGTCCATAATAGTTTTCAAGCTCTGCCACATCCAACGGGCATCAGAGCCGGTGTAGTAGGATTCAATCTCAATCCTGTATTGATGCTTTGCTTGTTTGATGGTCGGTCTAAGGGCGTAGCGGGATTTCTTATAAGCTTCTGTATTTGTCTCCCGCTCCTTGAAAGCAGCAGCTCTAGCCATTAGCTCGTTGTGGATTTTGCCTGTGATCCATTGCTTCTGGTTGGGATATGTACGTACACTCACTGTGGGGACGACGTCATCGATGCACTTATCGATGAAGCCGATGAATGAGGTGGTGTATTCCTCAATGCCATTGGATAAATCCCGGAACATATTCCAGTCTGTGCTAGCAAAACAGTCCTGTAGATGAGCATCCGCGTCTTCTGACCACTTCCGTATTGAGTGAGTCACTGGTACTTCCTGCTTTAGGTTTTGATTGTAAGCAGGAATCAGGAGGATAGAATTATGGTCAGATTTGCCAAATGGAGGGCGGGGGAGAGCTTTGTATGCATTTCTGTGAGTGGAGTAAAGGTGGTGTAGGATTTTTTCCACCTGGTTGCAAATGTGACATGCTGGTAAAAATCTGGTAAAACTGACTTAAGTTTGCCTGCATTAAAATCCCCGGCCACTAGGAGTGACGCTTCTGGGTGAGCATTTTCTTCTTTGCTTATGGCCTTATTTATAGAGTTGGTTGAGAGCGGTCTTAGTGACAGATTTGTTTTGTGGTGGTAAATAGACGGCTACGAATAATTCAGATGAGAACTCTCTTGGTAGATAGTGTGGTCTACAGCTTATTATAAGGTACTCTACCTCATGCGAGCAATGCCTCGAGACTTCTTTACAGTTTTTTCCAATTGCTAAAACACTAAAATGACATGCACAGCACAATTATTTAAACTGACACACAGAGAGCAAAACCTCTTCTCAAGTCTCCAAAAGTCTAAACACATTTTCTGCTTTACACACATTTTGCAATTCAAAATGGCACTTTTTAAATGCACTGCACACGGTTCTCTGCATAAGACACAACAATCTGACATAAAGTCACATGTTTGCCATTTCAAAACACTGCCCTTCAAAATGACACTACATGGGCTAATTGGCCAATACATGTGATACCTGGCCAAAAACCTCAATGGTTAATTGTTACCACTTCAATCAGGAAGTAAGCACTATGAAAAGACCACAGGTGAGCACCTTTTGTTTTACAACAACAATGGAAGCCGTTGCAGAGAGAGGAAGAGGAAGAGGGAGGGTGAGAATGAGAGGGGGAGGAAGAGTGAGAGGTAGAGCTGGTAGAGGAGTTCATGGCCAAAGAAGACAACTTTCAAATGAAATCAGAGCAACCTTAGTTGATCATGTCATCAACCATGGGCTGACAATGCTGGACAGAGTGTGCAGCCCAACTTGAGCCGTTTTACTGTCGCCTGCGTCATCCAGACACATTTAGACTGGAGTACAGGTATGTAACCAACATTTCTTTTTCTGTTGTTGTGGATTTTACCCCTTTTTCTCCCCAATTTCGTGGTATCCAATTGTTACTACTATCTTGTCTCATCGCTACAACTCCCGTACGGGCCCGGGAGAGACGAAGGTTGAAAGTCATGCGTCCTCCGATACACAACCCAACCAAGCCGCACTGCTTCTTAACACAGCGCGCATCCAACCCGGAAGCCAGCCGCACCAATGTGTCGGAGGAAACACTGTGCACCTGGCAACCTTGTAACCAACATTTCTTTCACACTATGTAGTACACCCCATGTCATAGTGTATCATTTGGGTGACACCTGTTTACTTCATGAATGGTTTATGTCATACACTAACTGCACAAATTCCCTGTAGAATTTACTCTACTGTGGGGGAAATATCTTTAGGCTGCATTGTCCAAGCCCCATATTTTTGTATTTTTGTTTTTCTAAAGGACAGAGACGCAACCATGGTGGAGGAAGGGGCCAAATGTTCACCGGGGTACAGGAAGCTGCCATTGTAAACTTGGTTTTGGAAAATTATGAAATCAGATGATGAGACATTCAAAGCCACATCATCCAAGACAACACCATATTCAACGAGTCAGTCTGTCCACATTGGCTCGTATTCTCAAGCGAAACCAAATCAGAATGATGAGGTGGTGCCGTTTGAGAGAAACTCTCAAAGAAACAAAGATGTCAGACGAGCATATGTGGATGTAAGTACAATATTGACTGCAGTACACTACAAGCAACATTGTTTCCCAGTGTACTGGATAACACCATATTGACTGCTTTTGTTCTTTGTTTTCAGGGAGTACTGGAAATGGATGCTCATGCAATCCCACATGAGTTCATCATTATAGATGAGGCTGGGTTCAACCTAGCAAAGGCCAGAAGAAGGGGGAGAAACGTCATTGGTCACATAGCCATCATAGATGTTCCTGGCCAACGTGGTGGGAATATCACAATGTGCCCTGCCATCTCCAATACGCATGGTGTCCTCCACTGTAATGCCAACATTGGACCATACAGCACAGCCCATATTCTCACATTTCTGGACAGACCTCACAACATTCTCATACCACCAGAGCATATGAATGATGCAGACCATCAAAGAACCCGGTACGTTGTAGTATTTCTGAACCCCATAGAAGAGTTATTTTTCGGCATGGCGGTGGAAGGTATACGACCGGCAGCCCTTTGTGCGCAGGCCTCTTGTGCAGGCTATGGAAGAGGCATGTGATGAGATTGATGTGGGTGTGATTCAGGGATGGAGAAGGCACTCAAGGCGCTTCTTCCCTTGATGTCTGGAAAGGGAAGATATTGCCTGTGATGTGGACGAGGCGTTGTGGCCAGACCCAGCTGTGCGGCAAGATGCTGCCTAATTATTTTTCTTGCCTCTTTTTTCCTATATATTTTTTCTGCAATTTTCTTTTTCAGTTTACAGTTTTTTTTTGTCAGCACATTTTTGTTCAGTCCAATGTAAATATATCTACTGTGCATATGTGAACTGAATTGTTTGGTGAAAAGTAAAAAATTAAATGTTTCAACAGCATGTGTGTGAATCTGCAAATATTTCTGTGGATCTGAAGAATTTTCTACAATTTGAACTATTTTAGTATTATGGTAAAGCATACTAAAGATGAGTGCTTTTCATTATGCCCAACAGTGTGTAGTTGGTTAGACAAAAATCTGGTAATATGAATGAAGTGTTTGCCATTTCGTGTAAATGTTTGATTTTGATAATGCTATATGTAGTTTTGGTTGCAGTGCTTCATTTTGCAGGATATATGAGGTATTTTGCAGTTTGGGTGTGTGGTTTTGTGAATGAAGTATTTTGGTAAAACCAGCCTAGTTTGCAAAATTGTGTTTTAGCAATTGGGAAAAACTGTCATATTAGACATCACGTGCCAATACCATGGAATCGGTTTTATGAACTGATATACCAAGACATCAATCCCTTTATTTCAATTTAAACTATTATATACAATTCTCACCATAAAAATAATGCTCAATATATTGGGCATTGAACAGTTAGCCCTGTGCAGCCACGAGGAAGCATAATAAATATATAATCTGTCCTCCGGAGGCTTGCTTTTGGAATCAGGTCCAGGAGTGTTTAAGTCCGAATGTCAGTGTTCAGATAGACCTACAAACAGTACTGTTAGGTGAACTGAAAAACCACAATCAATCAATTAAAAATATGATTGTACTCTTAGTGTAACGGCGTTCTTCGTTTGTTGAAAGAGAGGACCGAAATGCAGCGTGGTGGTTACTCATGTTCTTTAATGAATGAATGATGACGATACATGAAATTACTAAATAAATACAAAACAACAAACGGAACGTGAAACCTAATTACAGCCTATCTGGTGAAACTACACAGAGACAGGAACAATCACCCACGAAATACAAAGTGAAACTCAGGCTACCTAAATACGGTTCTCAATCAGAGACAACAAGAAACACCTGACTGATCGAGAACCGCCTCAGGCAGCCCAAACCTAACTAGACACACCCCTAATCAGCCGCGATCCCAAATACAACAAACCCCAATACGAAATACAACACGTAAACCCCTGTCACACCCTGGCCTGACCAAATATATAACGAAAACACAAAACACTAAGACCAAGGCGTGACAGAACCCCCCCCCCAAGGTGCGGACTCCCGGACGCACCTCAAAACCAAAGGGAGGGTCCGGGTGGGCGTCTGTCATTGGTGGCGGCTCCGGCTCGGGACGTAGACCCCACTTCATTAATGTCCTCGTTCCTCCCCTTCGCGTCCTGGGATAATCCACCCTCGCCGCCGACCATGGCCTAATAGTCCTCACCCACAACCCCACAGAACTAAGGAGCAGCTCGTGACTGAGGGGCATCTCGGGACTGAGGGGCAGCTCGGGACTGAGGGGCAGCTCGGGACTGAGGGGCAGCCCGGAACTGAGGGGCAGCCCGGAACTGAGGGGAAGCCCGGAACTGAGGGGAAGCCCAGTAATGAGAGGAAGCCCAGTACTGAGAGGAAGCCCAGTACTGAGAGGAAGCCCAGTACTGAGATGAAGCTCAGGTAGGTAGTAGGCTCCGGTAAATCCTGGCTGATTGGCGGATCTGGAAGATTCAGGTTGACTAGCAGATCTGGAAGATTCTGGTTGACTGGCGGATCTAGCTGCTCTATGCAGACTGACAGCTCTGACTGCTCCATGCAGGCTGACAGCTCCTTGCAGACTGGCAGCTCCTTGCAGACTGACAGCTCTGGCTGCTTCATGCAGACTGACAGCTCCATGCAGACTGGCAGCTCCTTGCAGACTGACAGCTCCTTGCAGACTGACAGCTCCTTGCAGACTGACAGCTCCCTGCAGACTGGCAGCTCTGACTGCTCCATGCAGGCTGACAGCTCCTTGCAGACTGACAGCTCTGGCTGCTTCATGCAGACTGACAGCTCTAACTGCTCCATGCAGGCTGACAGCACCCTGCAGACTGGCAGCTCAGGCTGCTTCAAACAGGCAGGAGGCTCCGGCAGCGCTGTAGAGAAGAAAGGTTCTGATAGCGCTGAACAGGCGGGAGACTCCGACAGCGCAGGAGAGGAGGAAAACGCTGGCTGCGCTGAACAGACAGGAGACTCCGACAGCGCAGGAGGGAAGGAAGGCTCTGGCTGTGCTGAACAGGCGGGAGACTCCGACAGAGCAGGAGAGGCGAGGCGCACTGTAGGCCTGATGCGTGGTGCGGGCACTGGTAATACTGGAGCGAGGACACGCACAGGAAGCCTGGTGCGGGGAGCTGCTACCGGAGGACTGGTGTGTGGAGGTGGCTCTGGATAGACCGGACCGTGCAGGCGCACTGGAGCTCTTGAGCACCGAGCCTGCCCAAGCTTATCTGGCTCGATGCCCACTCTAGCCCGGCCAATACGAAGGGCTGGTATGAACCGTACCGGGCTATGCACCCGCACTGGAGACACCGTGCTCTCACTAGCATAACACGGTGCCTGCCCGGTCTCTTTAGCCCCCCGGTAAGCACAGGGAGTTTGCGCAGGTCTCCTACCTGGCATAGCAATACTCCCTGTAAGCCCCCCCCAGATACATTTTTGGGGCCGACTCTCAGGCTTCCATCCGCGTCGCCGTGCTGCCTCCTCATACCAGCGCCTCTCTGCTTTAGCCGCCTCTAGTTCTTCCTTGGGACGGCGATATTCTCCAGGCTGAGCCCAGGGTCCTTTTCCATCCAGTTCCTCCTCCCATGTCCAATTCTCCAAGTGATGCAGCCTCTCCCACTGCAACTGCTCTTCACGATTAGCAGGGAGAGTTGGCTCAGGTCTGACACCCGACTCAGCCACTCTCCCTCTGAGCCCCCCCCCCAATACATTTTTGGGGCTGCTTTTCGGGTTTCCTTGCCAACCGTGTTCCCTCATAACGTCGGCTCTTATCTCCGGCTGCCTCTGCTCTCCTAAGTGCCTCCACCTGTTCCCATGGGAGGCGATCTCTTCCAGCCAGTATCTCCTCCCAAGTGTAACAACCTTTGCCATCCAATACGTCTTCCCATGTCCATTCCTCCTTTCGCTTCTCCTGCGGTCGCTGCCTGTAACCACGCCGCTCGGTCCGTGTGTGGTGGGTGATTCTGTAACGACGTTCTTCGTTTGTTGAAAGAGAGGACCGAAATGCAGCGTGGTGGTTACTCATGTTCTTTAATGAATGAATGATGACGATACATGAAATAAATAAATAAATACAAAACAACAAACGGAACGTGAAACCTAATTACAGCCTATCTGGTGAAACTACACAGAGACAGGAACAATCACCCACGAAATACAAAGTGAAACTCAGGCTACCTAAATACGGTTCCCAATCAGAGACAACAAGAAACACCTGACTGATCGAGAACCGCCTCAGGCAGCCCAAACCTAACTAGACACATCCCTAATCAGCCGCGATCCCAAATACAACAAACCCCAATACGAAATACAACACGTAAACCCCTGTCACACCCTGGCCTGACCAAATATATAACGAAAACACAAAACACTAAGACCAAGGCGTGACAGAACCCCCCCCCCCCCCAAGGTGCGGACTCCCGGACGCACCTCAAAACCAAAGGGAGGGTCCGGGTGGGCGTCTGTCATTGGTGGCGGCTCCGGCTCGGGACGTAGACCCCACTTCATTAATGTCCTCGTTCCTCCCCTTCGCGTCCTGGGATAATCCACCCTCGCCGCCGACTATGGCCTAATAGTCCTCACCCACAACCCCACAGAACTAAGGAGCAGCTCGTGACTGAGGGGCAGCTTGTGACTGAGGGGCAGCTCGGGACTGAGGGGCAGCTCGGGACTGAGGGGCAGCCCGGAACTGAGGGGAAGCCCGGAACTGAGGGGAAGCCCAGTAATGAGAGGAAGCCCAGTACTGAGAGGAAGCCCAGTACTGAGAGGAAGCCCAGTACTGAGATGAAGCTCAGGTAGGTAGTAGGCTCCGGTAAATCCTGGCTGATTGGCGGATCTGGAAGATTCAGGTTGACTAGCAGATCTGGAAGATTCTGGTTGACTGGCGGATCTAGCTGCTCTATGCAGACTGACAGCTCTGACTGCTCCATGCAGGCTGACAGCTCCTTGCAGACTGGCAGCTCCTTGCAGACTGACAGCTCTGGCTGCTTCATGCAGACTGACAGCTCCATGCAGACTGGCAGCTCCTTGCAGACTGACAGCTCCTTGCAGACTGACAGCTCCTTGCAGACTGACAGCTCCCTGCAGACTGGCAGCTCTGACTGCTCCATGCAGGCTGACAGCTCCTTGCAGACTGACAGCTCTGGCTGCTTCATGCAGACTGACAGCTCTAACTGCTCCATGCAGGCTGACAGCACCCTGCAGACTGGCAGCTCAGGCTGCTTCAAACAGGCAGGAGGCTCCGGCAGCGCTGTAGAGAAGAAAGGTTCTGATAGCGCTGAACAGGCGGGAGACTCCGACAGCGCAGGAGAGGAGGAAAACGCTGGCTGCGCTGAACAGACAGGAGACTCCGACAGCGCAGGAGGGAAGGAAGGCTCTGGCTGTGCTGAACAGGCGGGAGACTCCGACAGAGCAGGAGAGGCGAGGCGCACTGTAGGCCTGATGCGTGGTGCGGGCACTGGTAATACTGGAGCGAGGACACGCACAGGAAGCCTGGTGCGGGGAGCTGCTACCGGAGGACTGGTGTGTGGAGGTGGCTCTGGATAGACCGGACCGTGCAGGCGCACTGGAGCTCTTGAGCACCGAGCCTGCCCAAGCTTATCTGGCTCGATGCCCACTCTAGCCCGGCCAATACGAAGGGCTGGTATGAACCGTACCGGGCTATGCACCCGCACTGGAGACACCATGCGCTCACTAGCATAACACGGTGCCTACCCGGTCTCTTTAGCCCCCCGGTAAGCACAGGGAGTTTGCGCAGGTCTCCTACCTGGCATAGCAATACTCCTTTTAAGCCCCCGCCCCCAATACATTTTTGGGGCCGACTCTCAGGCTTCCATCCGTGTCGCCGTGCTGCCTCCTCATACCAGCGCCTCTCTGCTTTAGCCGCCTCTAGTTCTTCCTTGGGACGGCGATATTCTCCAGGCTGAGCCCAGGGTCCTTTTCCGTCCAGTTCCTCCTCCCATGTCCAATTCTCCAAGTGATGCAGCCTCTCCCACTGCAACTGCTCTTCACGATTAGCAGGGAGAGTTGGCTCAGGTCTGACACCCGACTCAGCCACTCTCCCTCTGAGCCCCCCCCCCCAATACATTTTTGGGGCTGCTTTACGGGTTTCCTTGCCAACCGTGTTCCCTCATAACGTCGGCTCTTATCTCCGGCTGCCTCTGCTCTCCTAAGTGCCTCCACCTGTTCCCATGGAAGGCGATCTCTTCCAGCCAGTATCTCCTTCCAAGTGTAACAACCTTTGCCATCCAATACGTCTTCCCATGTCCATTCCTCCTTTCGCTTCTCCTGCGGTCGCTGCCTGTGACCACGCCGCTCGGTCCGTGTGTGGTGGGTGATTCTGTAACGACGTTCTTCGTTTGTTGAAAGAGAGGACCGAAATGCAGCGTGGTGGTTACTCATGTTCTTTAATGAATGAATGATGACGATACATGAAATAACTAAATAAATACAAAACAACAAACGGAACGTGAAACCTAATTACAGCCTATCTGGTGAAACTACACAGAGACAGGAACAATCACCCACGAAATACAAAGTGAAACTCAGGCTACCTAAATACGGTTCTCAATCAGAGACAACAAGAAACACCTGACTGATCGAGAACCGCCTCAGGCAGCCCAAACCTAACTAGACACACCCCTAATCAGCCGCGATCCCAAATACAACAAACCCCAATACGAAATACAACACGTAAACCCCTGTCACACCCTGGCCTGACCAAATATATAACGAAAACACAAAACACTAAGACCAAGGCGTGACACTTAGGTAAAGTATTTCATTTTAGGGAAGTCTCAGTAGAAATGGTACACAGAGAAAGGTTCAAGACCCTCATAAGACATCGCAGTAAAAGAGAAGGATGTATTGCAAATGGAAATAGTAAAATGCTAGTGTACTGGGAAAGATGGGTTCATCTGTGGACATCTGAGGGTTGGAATTAAGAAGGGAGTCATTGGTTGATTGGCCGATACACTTGGAGTCCAGTGCGATTAGGAAAGAAACGTGTGTGTGTATATATATATATATATATATATAGACTACCGTTCAAAAGTTTGGGGTCACTTAGAAATGCCATTGTTGACAAAAGAAAATCACATTTTTTGTCCATTAAAATAACATCAAATTGATCAGAAATACAGTGTAGACAAAGTTAATGTCTGCAAAACCACTAAGCAAGGGGCACCACCAAGCAAGCGGCACCATGAAAGACCAAGGAGCTCTCCAAACAGGTCAAGGACAAAGTTGTGGAGAAGTACAGATCAGGCTTGGGTTATAAAAAAATATTTGAAACTTTGAACATCCCACGGAGCACCATTAAATCCATTATTAAAAATTGAAAGAATATGGCACCACAACAAACCTGCCAAGAGACGACCGCCCACCAAACTCATGGACCAGGCAAGGAGGGCATTAATCAAAGGCAACAAGGAGACCAAAGATAACCCTGAAGGAGCTGAAAGACTCCACAGCAACGATTGGAGTATTTGTCCATAGGACCAGTTTCCTAGTGCCTGAGCTATGTTGTTGAGGTAAATTGAGAAGAGCGTGGGGCCTAGGATTGAGCCTTGGGGTACTCCCTTGGTGACAGGCAGTGGCTGAGAGCACATTTTCTGACTTTATATACTGCACTATTTGAGGTAGTTAGTAAACCTGGCCAAAGTGAGAAAGTGGGAGTGGGAAGGTGAACGGAAAGGCTCTGGAGCAACGAACCGCCCTTGCTGTCTCTGCCTGGCCGGTTCCCCTCTTTCCACTGGGATTCTCTGCCTCTAACCCTATTACAGGGGCTGAGTCACTGGCTTACTGGGGATCTTTCATACCATCCCTAGGAGGGGTGCGTCACTTGAGTGGGTTGAGTCACTGATGTGATCTTCCTGTCTGGGTTGGCACCCCCCCTTGGGTTGTGCCGTGGCGGAGATTTTTGTGGGCTATACTCGGCCTGGTCTCAGGATGGTAAGTTGGTGGTTGAAGATATCACTCTAGTGGTGTGGGGGCTGTGCTTTGGCAAAGTGGGTGGGGTTATATCCTTCCTGTTTGGCCCTGTCTGGGGGTGTTCTCGGATGGGGCCACAGTGTCTCCTGATCCCTCCTGTCTCAGCGTCCAGTATTTATGCTTCAGTAGTTTGTGTCGGGGGGCTAGGGTCAGTTTGTTATATCTGGAGTACTTCTCCTGTCCTATTCGGTGTCCTGTGTGAATTTAAGTGTGCTCTCTCTAATTCTATCTTTCTCTCTCGGAGGACCTGAGCCCTAGGACCATGCCTCAGGACTACCTGACATGACTCCTTGCTGTCCCCAGTCCACCTGGCCGTGCTGCTGCTCCAGTTTCAACTGTTCTGCCTTATTATTATTGGTTCATTTATGAACATTTGAACATCTTGGCCATGTTCTGTTATAATCTCCACCCGGCACAGCCAGAAGAGGACTGGCCAACCCACATAGCCTGGTTCCTCTCTAGGTTTCTTCCTAGGTTTTGGCCTTTCTAGGGAGTTTTTCCTAGCCACCGTGCTTCTACACCTGCATTGCTTGCTGTTTGGGGTTTTAGGCTGGGTTTCTGTACAGCACTTTGAGATATCAGCTGATGTACGAAGGGCTATATAAATACATTTGATTTGATTTTGATTTGAAAGACCCCTCAGAGACACCAATACTCCTTGACCGGCCCACAAGAATGGAATGGTCTACCGTATCAAAAGCTTTGGCCAAGTCAATAAAAATAGCAGCATAACATTGCTTAGAATCAAGCGCAATGATGACATCATTGAGGACCTTTAAGGTTGCAGTGACACATCCATAACCTGAGCGGAAACCAGATTGCATACCGGAGAAAATACTATAGACATCAAGAAAGCCAGTCAGTTGATTACTGACAAGTTTTTCTAACACTTTTGATAAACAGGGCAAAATAGAAATAGGCCTATAACAGGATCAGCTTGATCTCCCTCTTTAAATACAGGATGAACCGTGGCTGCCTTCAAAGAAATGGGAACCTCCCCAGAAAGGGGAGACAGGTTAAAAAGGTCGGAGATAGGCCTGGCGATGATAGGGGCAGCAACCTTAAAGAAGAAAGGGTCTAAACCATCTGACCCAGATCGTTTTTTGGGGTCAAGTTTCAGGAGCTCCTTCAGCACCTCAGACTACCTGCAGGGAGAAATTTTGTAGCGGGGCAGGGGAAAAAGAGGGAGAAGCATCAGGGATAGTTGCATTAGAAGGGGTGGGAGATGAGGAAATGTTGGACGGGCAAGGAGGCATGGCTGTGTCAAATAAGAATCCTGACTTAATGAAGTGGTGATTAAAGATCTCAGACATGTGCTTCTTGTCAGTAACAACCCCATCATCAACATTAAGTGACATGGGCAGCTGTGAGGAGGGGTTATTCTCCAGGTCTTTAACTGTTTTCCAGAACTTCTTGGGGTTAGACCCACAGAGAGAGAACTGTTCCTTAAAGTAACAAACTTTGGCCTTCAGGATAGCCTGAGTGAACTTTTTTCTCATTTTCCTAAATGAGAACCAGTCAGCCTGAGTACGCGTGTGCCGAGCCTTTCGCTAAATGCAATACTTGAGGTGGAGTAACTCTGCCAGATCATGGTCGAACCAGGGGCTGAACCTGTTTTCAAGTCTAATTTTCTTTATGGGGAGTGTTTGTTGACAATACCACTGGAAATATTCAAAAAGAAGGTCCAAGCGTCTTCGACAGAGGGGACCAAGCTGATTCTATACAATTTTACAGAGGCCAGTTCATGAAGGAAGGCTTGCTCATTAAGGTGTTTTAGCAAGCGTCTATAACAAATCAGGACAGGTTGTTTCACTGAGCAGCCATTACGAACACAGGCTGTAAAACAGTGATCATTAATTAAGGTCATTACAGAAAACACCAGACTGTATCTATCAGTATAGAAAGTGTATTACAAATTATGCAAATAATGTTATTTGATGGACTCCAATTATATCCCTCCCTCCTACTCATCCCCCTCTTCTTCCTTCTCCTGCCCTACTAGAGCACCCTGTTGGCAGATGCCTGTGTGCACTGCCACACACACACACACACACACACACACACACACACACACACACACACACACACTATACTGTATCTGACAAAGATATGCTCTCTCTCATATAAACACACACACAGTGAGGAAAGTTCCAGAGGTGTCTGTCTGCGTCATACAGTATGTTCCAGAATCCGTGGTGGGGCCGAGGCACAGATGTTGCCATCGTTGACAAGTACACGAACACACATGCGAGCATGAACACACACACACACACACAAAAACACACAAAAATATATATAACATCAGAAAACCCATTTGCCTTTGATTTTGAACCCCTACATGGAGCACAATACATCAGTAACATGAAACATCATGTTCATTAACAGGTTCTGTCATAAAAGACTCGAACATCTCTCCAGCTGGGTGGCCCAGACATGCTGGAGGGGGAAGCCCATTTTTGGAGCTCGACAGTGGGGTGTGAGCAGTGAGCTCTGCCTGGAGGGTTGGAACTGCAACTCCAGACACCCACTCTCCATATCCCCCTCGGGACGCATCACTGTGGGTTTGATGGAGTGACAGTGTCCCTGTGGGACCTCCACAATTAAAACACCATAGCTAACATCGCAGCTCTGCCACAGAAATGGAAGAGGCAAATCACTCAAAATTGGTTTGTCTGTTGGTTTGTCTGTCTCCAATAAACAAAACATACAGTACATGGCTTAAAATGACTAGTATACAGTAAATTGTTAAATAAATCAGTTTCACTTAAGGTTGAGAGGTTTGACAACTATGCAGCATACAATTCAAGATAGTTGGGAACAGATTTTTTGATGTCCCAATACCATGGAATCAGGTTGATAAACTTTTGGTACTGTCCTTCAGTGGCTCACATTGAGAGTCAGGTCAATACACTTGGAGTCCAGTGCGATTTGGAAATATACTTTAAATACAGTATTTGTCAATTACATATAGTATAAATTGTGATCCCTTGTTGATGTCACCTAAATCCACTTCAATCTGTATAGATGAAGGGGAGGAGACAGGTTAAGAAGGATTTTTAAGCCTTGAGACAACTGATACATGGATTGTGTATGTATGCCATTCAGAGGGTGAATATGCAAGACAAAATATTTAAGTGCCTTTGAACGGGGTATGGTAGTACGTGCCAGGTTTGAGTGTCAAGAATGGCAACGCTGCTGGGTTTTTCACACTCAACAGTTTCCTGTGTGTATCAAGAATGGTCTACCACCCAAAGGACATCCAGCCAACTTGACACAACTGTGGGAAGCAATGGAGTCAAAATGGGTCAGCATCCCTGTGGAACGCTTTAGACACCTTGTAGAATCCATGCCCCGACTAATTGAGGCTGTTCTGAGGAGGTGCAACTCAATATTAGGAAAGTGTTCACAATGTGTTAAACACTCCATGTATATATTTATCATGTACATGGGGCATAATACATTTTTCAAGTAACGTTATTTGATAAACTCCAAATCTATTCTAAGTTCATAGCTGATCTATCCCCTAAAAAACATACAGTTGAAGTCAGAAGTTTACATCCACTTAGGTTGGGGTCATTAAAACTAGTTTTTCAACCACTCCTCAAATGTCTTGTTATCAAACTATAGTTTTGGCAAATCGGTTAGGACATCTACTTTGTGCTTGACACAAGTAATTTTTCCAACAATTGTTTACAATAGTACTCCAGCATAAACACCATGGGACCACGCAGCCGTCATACCGCTCAGGAAGGAGACGCGTTCTGTCTCCTAGAGAAAAGTGCAAAAAGTGCAAATCAATCCCAGAACAGCAGCAAAGGATATTGTGAAGATGCTGGAGGAAACAGGTCCAAAAGTATCTATCTCCACAGTAAAAAGACTCCTATGTCGACATAACCTGAAAGGCCGCTCAGCAAGGAAGAAGACACTGCTCCCAAACCGCCATAAAAAAAGCCAGACTACGGTTTGCAACTGCGCATGGAGACAAAGATGGTACTTTTTGGAGAAATGTCCTCTGGTCTGATGAAACACAAATAGAACTGTTTGGCCATAATGACCATCGTTATGTTTGGAGGGAAAAGGGGAGGCTTGCAAGCCGAAGAACACCATCCCAACCGTGAAACACGGGGGTGGCAGCATCATGTTGTGGTGGTGCTTTGCTGCAGGAGGGACTGGTGCACAAAATAGATGGCATCATGAGGGAGGGAAAATTATGTTGATATATTGAAGCAATATCTCAAGACATCAGTCAGGAAGTTAAAGCTTTGCCGCAAATGGGTCTTCCAAATGGACAATGACCCCAAGCATACTTCCAATGCTGTGGCAAAGTGGCTTAAGGACAACAAAGTCAAGATATTAGAGTGGCCCTCACAAAGCCCTTACCTCAATCCTATAGACAATTTGTGGGCAGAACCGAAAAAGCGTGTGTGTGCTAGGAGGCCTACAAACCTGACTCAGTTACACCAGCTCTGTCAGGAGGAATGGGCCAAAATTCACCCAACTTATTGTGGGAAGCTTGTGGAAGGCTACCTGAAACATTTGACCCAAGTTAAACAATTTAAAGGCAATGCTAGCAAATACTAATTGAGTGTATGTTAACTTCTGACCCACTGGGAATCTGATGAAAGAAATAAAAGCTGAAATAAATCCCTCTCTACTATTATTCTGACTTTTCACATTCTTAAAATAAAGTGGTGATCCTAACTGACCTAAGCCAGGGAATTTTTACTAGGATTAAATGTCAGGAATTGTAAAAAACTGAGTTTAAATGTATTTGGCTAAGGTGTATGTAATCTTCCGACTTCAACTGTATCTACTCTTCTCCTATACCCCCCTCCTCCTCATCTCCCTCTTCTTCCTTCTCCTGCGCTCCCAAGGGCACCCTGCTGACAGCTGTCTGTCTGCACTGCTACACATACACACACACTGTAATTGACAAAGATATGCTCTCTCTCATACAATCACACATGTGTAGATAAACACACACGCTGTGAGGAAGGTTCCAGAGGTGTCTGTCTGCGTCATACAGTGTCCCAGAATCCGTAGTGGGGCCGGGGCCCATATGTTGCCGTCACTGACAAGCAGAAACACAGACACACAAACACACAATGTTTTGCAAGAGTAGGGAAGCATACAAAAATCATTTCATTCATATCACCACCAATTTTTCCATAGCAATCTCATATCTGTCTCTACCTTCCTGTACCTTTATCTCTAGAACAGTCAAGATAAACTGACCCACATGGAGACTGAACAAGAATAGCTTCATTAATCAGCCTAATCTTAATTACAGTAATATGGAGGTAATTATCTCCTGTAGAGGAGAGTTCTACACTGCTCCATGGTGCCTGGTGTGTTTTATAAAGATAACATTACAACCCACAAGTCTTCACCAGCTCTCCATACAGAGAAGATACACCCTTCAAACAGACAACAAACACATGCTGTGCTACAACCTGGTCTCAGAGCATTTTGTATTATTCTGTACGTAAATCCAATTCACCCAATTTAGTATATGTTATGAATTCCAATTCCAATGATATGTTGCACATTTTCTAAATGTGCAATATACTACGAACGTTTGCGAACATACAATTTGTTACGTATTTGCAAAAAATGTGTTACAAATTCTAGCTAGGTGGCTAACATTAGCTAGCTCGCTAACGTTAACTAGACTAGGGGTTAAAGTTAGGGTTACGTTTAGGAGTTAGGGTAAAGGGTTAATGATAGGGTTATTGTTAGCTAATAAATCACTCTACTATTATTTTGACATTTCACATTCTTAAAATAAGGTGGTGATCCTAACTGACCTAAGACAGGGAATTTGTACTTGGATTAAATTGTGAAAAACTGAGTAAATGTATTTGGCTGAGGTGTATGTAAACTTCCGACTTCAACTGTACATATTCTATCCACATACTGTCCATAATGTCTACACATCCCATCAAATATATATACAGTACCAGTCAAACGTTTGGACACACCTACTCGTTAAAGGGATTTCTTTATTTGTACTATTTTCTACATTGTATAATAATAGTGAAGACATCAAAACCATGAAATAACATATGGAAACATGTAGTAAACAAAAGTGTTAAACAAATCAAAATATACTTTATATTTGAGATTCTTCAAAATAGCCACCCTTTGCCTTGATGACAGCTTTGCACACTCATGGCATTCTCTCAACCAGCTTCACCTGGAATGCTTTTCCTACAGTCTTGAAGGAGTTCCCACATATGCTGAGCACTTGTTGGCTGCTTTTCCTTCACTCTGCAGTCCAACTCATCCCAAACCATTTGCCCTTACACAGCCTGGAGGGTTGTTATGGGTAATTGTCCTGTTGAAATACAAATGATAGTCCCACTAAGCTCAAACCAGACGGGATGGCGTATCTCTGCAGAATGCTGTGGTAGCCAAGCTGTATAAGAATTCTAAATAAATGACAGACAGTGTCACCAGCAAAGCACTTCCACACCATCACACCTCCTCCTCCATGTTTCACGGTGGGAACCACACATGCGGAGATCCTCCGTACTCAGTCTCACGAAGACGGCGGTTGGAGCCAGACATCTCAAATTTGAACTCATCAGACCAAAGGACAGATTTTCACTGGTCTAATGGCAATTGCTCATGTTTCTTGGCCCAAGCAAGTCTCTTCTTCTTATTGGTGTCCTTCAGTAGTGGTTTCTTTGCAACAATTCGACCATCAAGGCCTGATTCACAAAGTTTCCTCTGAACAGTTGATGTTAAGATGTGTCTGTTACTTGAACTCTGTGAAGCATTTATTTGGGCTGCAATCTGAGGTGCAGTTATTCTAATGAACTGATCCTCTGCAGCAGAGGTAACTCTGGGTCTTCCTATCCTGTCGCGGTCCTCATGGGAGCCAGTTTCATAGCGCTTGATGGTTTTTGCGACTGCACTTGAAGAAACTTTCAAAGTTCTTGACATTTTCCGGATGTGGTTTAATGTAGTTCTGTGCTCAGCTCTTTTGCCGTTACTTGCTCTCGGTTTATCATACAAAGCGTACATTTTATATATATATTTTTTTAAATATCTTTTTTCTTCAGGATATGGGAAATTCTACCGCGACCCCATTTTCATATCAGGCACGTGGGGTCTCGACCACTGGGTTAGGGTTAGCCAACATGCTAAGTGGTTGCAAAGTAGCTAAAAAGTAATAAGTAGTTGAAAAGTTGCTAAGTAGCTCAAATGTGAAAGTTGTCCCTGATGAGACTCGAACTCACAACCTTTGGGTTGCTAGACATTCGCGGTATACGCCCCACCATCCAACAATCCTACATTTGTTTTTGCATTAAGTAACCATCTGTCTTATCTAACCACACAAAACGTAACATATCACATACGTACAGAATAATACAAAATGCTCTGAGACCAGGTTGAGTGCTAGGAGTGTGGGATGTCAGGTCAGTTGTGTGCGTGAAGAAAATATCCTGCCTGAATCACTACAGACCTCTTGCACTCATAAGACATCATGAAGACCTTCAAGCTCCTCCTTGACCCCTTGCAGTTCACCTACAGCGGCAACAGGTCTGTGGACGACGCTATCAAAATGAGTCTCCAACAGTAGAGGCTGCTGAGGGGAGGACGGCTCATAATAATGGCTGGAATGGAGTCAATGGAATGATATCAACCACATGGAAACCACGTGTTTGAAACTATTCCGTTTACCATTCCAGCCATCAGTATGAGCCGTCCTCCCTTCAGCAGCCTCCACTACATCCTTTCGTACCGACAACCCAAGAACATACGTAAGGATACTGTTTGTGGATACCCTCATCCCAGAGCTACTGCAAGACAAACGTACCCAGCTGAACATATGACTCCATCTGTCTGTGGATCACCGACTTCCTGACCAACACCTCTCTGTTGGACTCTTTGTCCCTCAGCACAGGAGCCCCGCAGGGTTGCGTACTCTCCCCCGTCCTACTAACTCTACACCAATGACTGCACCTCCAACAATGTATCTGTCAAACAGTAAAGTACTTAAGTAAAAATACCCCAAAAAACTACTTAAGTAGTACTTTCAAGTATCTGTACATTACAATATAATGTACTTTTTACTCCATACATTTTCCCTGACACCCAAAGTACTCGTTACATTTGAATGCTTAGCAGGACAGGAAAATTGTCCAATTCACACACTTATCAAGAGAACATCCTTGGTCATCTAGAGATGCTCTGATCTGGTGGACTCACTGAACAGTGATGCTTCACTTGTAAATGATGTCTGAGTGTTGAAGTGTGCCCTCGGCTATCTGTAAATACAAATGTAATTAAATTATGCTATCTGGTTTGCTTAATATAAGGAATTTTAAATGATTTGCTGATGACGTCACCCTGGTCAGTCTCATCTCCAACGGTTATGAGTCCATGTACCGGAGAGAGGTTGACCGGATGGTGGCCTGGTGAGGTCACAATAACCTGGAGCTGACTTCAGGAAGCATCCCTCACCACCTCTTCCCCTTGAAATCAATGGCTCAGCTGTAAGAACGACAGAGTCATTCAAATTCCTGGGGACCATAATCTCCCAAGTGGGAGGACAACATAATAGCAGTCACGAAGAAGGCACACCAGCAGATGTACTTCTTGCGCCAGCTGAAGAAATTCAGACTCTCACAGACAATACTGATCCGGTTCTACCCGGCCATCATCAAGTCCATCCTCACCTCCTCGATCACGGTCTAGTTCGGGAATGCGTCTACATGGTCTAAGGGCAAACTGCAATGGATTGTCCGGTCTGCTGAGAAGATCATCATCTGTAACCTGCCCTTCATTAAAGTCATGCACGACTTGAGGGCAAATCAAATCAAACTATTTGTCACATGCCGAATACAACAAGTGTAGACCTTACTGTGAATGCTTACTTACATGCCCTTAAACAACAGTGCAGTTCAAGAAGAAAATATTTACCAAATAAACAAAAGTAAAAAATAAAAGTAACACAATAAAATAACGAGGCTATACACAGGGGGTACCAGTACCGAGTCAGTGTGCAGGGGTACAGGTTAGTTGAGGTAATCTGTACATGTAGGTAGGGGTGAAGTGACTATGCATAGATAAAACAGCCAGTAGCAGCAGTGTACAAAACATTGTTCAGCAGTCTTATGGCTTGGAGGTAGAAGCTATTAAGGAGCCTTTTGGTCCTAGACTTGGCGCTCCGGTACCGCTTGCCTCTCGGTAGCAGAGAATACAGTCCATGACTTGGGTGACTGGAGTCTCTGACAATTTTATGGGCTTTCCTCTGACATCGCCTATTATATAGGTCCTGGATGGCAGGAAGCTTGGCACCAGTGATGTACTGGGCCGTACACACTACCCTTTGTAGTGCCTTACGGTCAGATGCCAAGCAGATGCCATATCAGGTGGGGATGCAACCGGTCAGGATCCTCTCGATGGTGCAGCTGTAGAACTTCTTGAGGAACTGGGGACATTTGGCCAAATCTTTTAATTCTCCTGATAGGAAAAGGTTTTGTCGTGCCCTCTTCACGACTGTCTTGGTGTGTTTGGAACATGATAGTTTGTTGGTGATGTGGACACAAAGGAACTTGAAACTCTCTACCCGCTCATCTACAGCCCCGTCGATGTTAATGGGGGCCTGTTCGGCCCACCTTTCCCTGTCGTCCACGATCAGCCCCTTTGTCTTGCTCACATTGAGGGAGAGGTTGTTGTCCTGGCACCACACTGCCAGTCCTCTGAACACCTCCCTATAGGCTGTCTCATCGTTGTCGGGGATCAAGCCTACCACTGTTGTGTCGTCAGCAAACTTAATTCTGGTTTTGGAGTTATTTTTTGGCCACACAGTCGTGGGTGAACAGGGAGTACAGAAGGGGACTAAGTACACACCCCTGAGGGTCCCCAGTGTTGAGGATCAGCGTGGCAGACGTGTTGCTGCCTACTCTTACCACCTGGGGGCAGCCCGTCAGGAAGTACAGGATTCAGTTGCAGAGGGAGGTGTTTAGTCCCAGAGTCCTTAGCTTAGTGATGAGCTTTGTGGACGCTATGGTGTTGAATGCTGAGCTGGTAGCGTGCAGGAAAGATCCTCGCTTACCCCTTTCACGCCCTCTGGGAAACAGTTCAGGCCAATCACGAACAAAAACTCCTGCCACCTGAACAGCTTTTTCCCCCAAGCCGTGGCCCTTACCAACCAGCCACCTGTTCCACGATGATATTCCAGATCATAGACTATTCAGCATCGGACTATGCATCCTGCACTTCATCTGCACATTGCTCTTCACACTGCCCCAGTCTGACTCCCACATATACTGCATATTTCCCCCACGGCACATCGTCCTGTTAAAGTGTTTCTTTTCCATGTGTTTTATTAGTTTATCTCTACACATATAGTTATGATGTAGCTTACAGTGTTTATAGTGTAGTCTGTAGTTTTTAGCTTCAGTACCCATTGTTAACAGAACATACTGTATGTGGATTGTATTGGAAAGTATTCAGACCCCTTTCATTTTTCCACATTTTGTTACGTTAAAGCATGTTACGTTAAAGCATTTTTCTAAAATGGATTAAATAAAAAAAAGTTAATCAATCTACTCACAATACCCCATAACGACAAAGTGAAAATTTTTGCTTAAAAACAGAAATATCTTAGTGGGGCAAAAAAGTATTTAGTCAGCCACCAATTGTGCAAGTTCTCCCACTTAAAAAGATGAGAGAGGCCTGTAATTTTCATCATAGGTACACTTCAACTATGACAGACAAAATGAGAAAAAAAAATCCAAAAAATCACATTGTAGGATTTTTTATGAATTTATTTGCAAATTATGAGGTATTATGTGTAGATTGATGAGGGGGAAAAACAACATTTAATCAATTTTAGAATATGGCTGTAACGTAGCAAAATGTGGAAAAGGTCAAGGGGTCTGAATACTCTCCGAATGCACTGTACATTCTCTGTCGATATAATATGTCCATATGTTCTGTTTGTCTGTCTGATTATTGTCTGTCTAACTGCACCATTTCACAGAGTCAAATTCCTGTCCAAGCAATGTGTTTCTGATAAGTGTCTCCGGGGACTGTTGTCTCTACATGGGCTGCAACAGTGGAGTGGCAGCTCCACAGACAGCTGCACTCGTCTTGAACTAAGCTCATGAGGCATTTATAAATTATATTATTCTAGAATCAAATGGGTATATATCATTAATTCACAAGTCCAAAAATGGATGTCAGCAACTGCGACTTGCCCTTTTAAGGCCTGCTAGTACTGGTGCAGCAGGACCTCGTAGGACTCCTTAGTATGACCAACACCATGACCACATTCACCAAGGTTTTCTCTTTTCTATGTGGTTGTCCGACTCTTCGTGCGTGTGTGTGTGTGCGAGGATGATGGTACACGTGTTCTTATCTCTTCTTTGTTTAGGAACGATTGAGCCCCTCTCCATATCTTCCCCATAGACACACGCAGACACACACACAAACACTCTGTCTAACACACACACTTCCTTTCTGCTGAGTCGAGGAGTTTTACACCGCAGCAGACCACAGCAGGTGATTATTAAGCCACTTTTGCCTTCAATGCTTCTATCCCTGTGTGTGTGTGTGTGTTCACTCCTACACCCGCGTGCATGCGTTTGTGTGTGTTATTACCAAACAAATCTACATTTAGGTGTTTATAAACACCACACAGTAGGAGTTTTGAGTCCAAACACAATGATCTGCATCCCATGCATCTTAACGGCATCTATCACAATAAACCTGTCAAAAGCAGAGACAAATATAATGTACAGAATTACTATGATGTGTAGTACCCCACTGGGCACACACTGTTTGAGTCAACGTTGTTCCCACGTAAATTTCAATGAAATTACATTAAACCAATGTGGAATAGACGTTGAATTGACATCTGTGCCCAGTGGGATGTATTTGTCTATTGAGAGTAACAGGCTGACAGGCGTTGCAATGACTGCCACCTAGTGGTAAAACCAAGGTTGCATATGAGTGTAATCCTCGAGACACAATTACATACCATTGTATGTGATGTGTCCTATCAACATTTATGCTCTTTATACAGCCTAAGGAATCATTAGGAAATCAAATTACATCTAACACAGAATGATATATAAAATATATTTGTGGCAGCATGGCCATTCCCCCAACCATACATCATAATCAGTTAAAGACATGTATGCAGTAAACAGAATGTGTGTCTTTTCTCAGTTTCATTTGAGAAGCCTTTGGAGAATCAGGTCAGAATGTAAAAGCTACACGTCAGTTAGGCCTGTAGACAGAGAATGAGGAGATGAAAGCCACACATAAAGTACTCAGCCTTTGCATACCTCCGGTTATTTAATCATCTCTACAAAATATATCAGTCACAAACGTCCATCCATCTGAATGGCATGACTTCATAGATTGAGTCGATTCTACAGTGGAAGAACAGCTCAGACAATTGACTTCATGATTTAACTTGGATCAAAAAAAAAAAAACATTTTCTGTAAACGTCACGACGAGGAACAGAAATATCAAAGTCTTTGGGATGGAGCTTTGTTTTCATATTTGGCTCGATGCCTAAAGATCAAGTAAAATGGCCTTGTGAAAACGACTTCACTTTATCATCACGTAAAACATTATCACTTGATATCACCAACATGTTAGAGAGGCTTTCGGACAGATTGTTAGACAGGTTGTCACATCATTCAGGCCCACCTTCGTTTTTGACACTTGTCACATACAGAATAATCTCGGAAACCCAAAACAAAAATCTTGTGTAATTGTGTCAGATGCTTGATTATGTTCTGCGGGCAGATGTGTTAGAAAAACACTAGAACGCGGAGGGGCCGCAGGCCGTTAACTCCTCTCCAGTTGCAATTTACAGGCAAGTCCATGGTCCAAATGTCCCCTCCTCTTCCCGAAAATGGAAGGCGGAAAAATCGTAATTTGTCCAAAATAATCAGCGACGAAAAATCTGTGCACCGGAAACAAAGTTCCTCGTTAGTCGACGCATCCCACAGTCTGCTGACAGACACTAGGATACCAGTTAAGTGTGTCTGTCCACGAGAGATTAGACAAAGAAAAGCATGGGATTTTGAAGAACAGAGGTGATTTGACACGATCTCAATGAGCAGGATGTAGGTTAAAAGCATCCGTTTAGAGAAGCACAATGTCAAACTGGGCCATACACACAAACACACCCACATTTCGGCTAGTGCTTTAGTGTAGCTTTCCATTTCTAATGACTTTAGGCTGTGAGCACTTATGAATGTTTTTGTCACGGGCAGGCAGCGTTTGTTGACGTCATGAATGTTGGCCACTATAATCTCTCTGTAGGGAAGCATCATTTGATTGGCAGTCACAGTGGCTCATCATCTTGTCCTCTCTTTGATTGGCAGTCACAGTGGCCTATCATCTTGCGCTCTCTCTGATTGGCAGTCACAGCGGACTATCATCTGTTGCTTCGGGGCTTACATGTCTGTCTGGATCAAGAACTTCCTCTAGGAAGGCAACAGGAGCCAGACCTAGTCTGCCATTCACCTGAAACACACAGTCACTCAGTACGTTATCTACAGTACACCTGCCCTCACTTGAAACACACTGTTGTAGTCTCATTTAGATACATGGGACACAGATCCACTCAAAGTATCTACAGTCGTGTCCAAAGGTTTTGAGACTGACACAAATATTAATTTTCAAAGTCTGCTGCCTCAGTTTGTATGATGGCAATTTGCATATACTCCAGAATGTTTTGAAGAGTGATCAGATGAATTGCAAAGTCCCTCTTTGCCATGCAAATGAACTGAATCCCCCAAAACCATTTCCACTGCATTTCAGCCCTGCTCCAAAATGACCAGCTGACATCATGTCAGTGATTCTCTCGTTAACACAGGTGTGAGTGTTGATGAGGACAAGGCTGGAGATCACTCTGTCATGCTGATTGAGTTTGAATAACAGACTGGAAGCTTCAAAAGGAGGGTGGTGCTTGGAATCATCGTTCTTCCTCTGTCAAACATGGTTACCTGCAAGGAAACAGATGCCATCATCATTGCTTTGCACAAAAAGGGCTTCACAGGCAAGGATGTTGCTGCCAGTAAGATTGCACCTAAATCAACCATTATCGGATCATCAAGAATTTCAAGGAGAACGGTTCAATTGTTCTGAAGAAGGCTTCAGGGCACCCAAGAAAGTCCAGCAAGCGCCAGGACCATCTCCTAAAGTTGATTCAGTTGCGAGATCGGGGCACCACCAGTGCAGAGCTTGCTCAGGAATGGCAGCAGGCAGGTGTGAGTGCATCTGCAAGGCGAAGACATTGAGGATGGACTGGTATCAAGAAGAACAGAAAAGAAGCCACTTCTCTCCAAGAAAAACATCAGGGACAGACTGATATTCTGCATAAGGTACAGGGATTGGACTGCTGAGGACTGGGGTAAAGTCATTTTCTCTGATGAAACCCCTTTCCAATTGTTTGGGGCATCCGGAAAAAAGCTTGTCCGGAGAAGACAAGGTGAGTGCTACCATCAGTCCTGTGTCATGCCAACAGTAAAGCATCCTGAGACCATTTATGTGTGGGGTTGCTTCTCAGCCAAGGGAGTGGGCTCACTCACAATTTTGCATAAGAACACAGCCATGACTAAAGAATGGTACCAACACATCCTCCGAGAGCAACTTCTCCCAACCATCCAGAAACAGTTTGGTGACGAACAATGCCTTTTCCAGCATGATGGAGCACCTTGCCATAAGGCAAAAGTGATAACTAAGTGGCTCGGGGAACAAAACATTGATATTTTGGGTCCATGGCCAGGAAACTCCCCAGACCTTAATCCCATTGAGAACTTGTGGTCAATCCTCAAGAGGTGGGTGGACAAACAAAAACCCACAAATTCGGACAAACTCCAAGCCAGGACGGATTGCAGAGGTCTTGAAAAAGAAGGGTCAACACTGCAAATATTGACTCGTTGATTCATCTTCATGTAATTGTCAATAAAAGCCTTTGACACTTATGAAATGCTTGTAATTATACTTCAGTATTCCATAGTAACATCTGACAAAAATATCTAAAGACACTGAAGCAGCAAACTTTGTGGAAATTAATATTTGTGTCATTCTCAAAACTTTTGGCCACGACTGTACACCCAAAACAGCTGCTGGTCTGGTATAAAAAAAAGATTGCTGCATGTTCATTGGTAAATGACGGCTGGCTGGGATTGGCTCACCTCGGCCTCACAGAAGCCGTCGTTGCGGGGGTTGCCTAGCAACGTGACAGTATCTCCCTCTCTCTGGGCCAGCTCTCCTAGGGTGGAGGTTAGGGCTGCCCACCAGAGGACTGTAGCTGCACGCCAATCATGCACATATGCATACACAGAGAGAACACACAGGTCACAAGCAAGCAAACACACACACACACACACACACACACACACATTCATACAGAAGCTTAGAAGAGGCGACTGTTAATATAGAAAATCACAAATGCATCACATTTCATTATTTCGTCATGCAAATTTCAATGAAACACAGTAACTGAAAAAGGCACACACCATTACCGTTTGAGCTTCTGAATCTGGTGAGAAAGGTTTCAACTGGACAGTGCGGCTGAAAATCTGCAGTAAAACATTGAAAGATGAAATGGTTGGGTCAGGGTAGGGTTGCTGTACAGAATTACTCCTCCTAGACGTCACAGACATTGCAACTTGATTACCCGTTGCTTGGTCTCACCCGTTCTAACCCATTCTCACCTTTTATCCCCACTCATGTGAGAGGTCACCAGGCTGTGGCCCTGGCCAATCGGGTGATAGCCATGCACCCTCACCCTTGTGCATGCACTGCTTCTAGCCTCTGATTGGCCAGCTAGTCCGACCTCTGCTCTCACCAGGGTGGTAAACTGAGTGTACAAAATATTAAGTACACATGCATGTCTGTAGAACTCACTGGTTGGGTGGAGCCACTGTTTCGGTGTGTGGGCGGAGTCCAGTATATATAGTCATAGAGAGCGAGAGAGAGCGAGAGAGAGCGAGAGAGAGCGAGCAAGTGAGCGAGAGAGAGCGAGCAAGTGAGCGAGAGAGAGAAAAATGGGGAGGAAGAGAGGGTGAGAGAAAGACAAAGAGAGAGAAAGACAGAAAGAGAGAGAGAGAGAGAGGGGAGGGGGGGATAGAGAGAGAAAAATGGGGAGGAAGAGAGGGTGAGAGAAAGACAAAGAGAGAGAAAGACAGAAAGAGAGAGCGCGAGATGAGCACAGCATACGGAGACATTGGACTGTATAGAATGGACAACACCAAAACCCATTTATTTACATTCTACTGTATCCCAGGTGAGAGGCAGTAACCATACATAAAGGTTCCGTTGCTGCAGCCCAGCTCATCCAGCCAATCATGAGGCTGCTCTGTCCCACCATCCCGATGACCTCAACAGAGCCCACCTCAGCTGGAGGTTCTAAAGGGGCGGGACAAAAAACAATCAGACACCCATGCTTTCCATCAAGTGTACAGTAAACAGTGTATGTTGTCTGGGCTACTCTACCCGGCTTAGCTCTGGGTTTGGTTGCTTTAGCTTGTTCAGGTTGGCAGTTGCAGAGGAGCTTCTTGACACAATGGTCCTCATCAGGCAGTCATGTCTTCTCAGTGGGGGGCAGAGCAGAGGTGGAGGGGGCAGCTTTAGTGAGGGCTGTAGTTTTAAGGGTAATTGTTGGAGGGGCAGTTTTCAACGAGGTAGTGGTACTTCGTGCTTTAACAGTCCGAGCGGGGGCAGTAGTAGTAGTAGTAGTAGAAGGGGTAGCTGTTATGGGGGTATGCTTGGGTCGGTTGAGGGCAGCAAGGTTTGGGGTAACCTGGATAGTTTCCTTGACCTGGTGGGGGACTGGAGTAAACCTGGTGTCTGGTCTTGGAAGGGAGATCCTAGGGAGAAAAGGGGAAAAAGGGGGGTGACATATCTGTAAGGAGACTACATTGGGACTTTGTGAATAAAAATATTAAATGTAAAATCATGAAACATTCGCTTGTCATTGAACAGAACATCAGTCAATCAAAACCAAATCATGACATCTTGGCCTGTCATTGGACACAACAGCTGTCAGTCAAAACAAATCCAACAATAAATCCTCTATTAGCTCTAAACAACCAACAGACACCCACAATTCTCCATTCAGCCATTGTAATGGCGAGGAGGAGACAAACAGCCATTAGACAAAATACACCGACTAACAAACACATTACCATCAAAAAGATATACACTCACCACAAATACAGCTCACATTACAATAAAAAAGATATGCACTGACCACAAATACAGCTCTTTAGAGATTGTAATAAAAGCTCTCTTCTAATAAAAAACTTTTCCTCATGTCTTTGAACAAACGTCACTAACGCTCTAACCAGGGAGCTGTGGTCTTATCAGATTAGAATGAAGATTCTCCTTGACATTGGTCAGTTTTGTATTGGTAAGGCTTGGAATTCGTGGAAGGTATTAAGCGGCCCTAGATCTGTACAAAAGGATGACTTCTACCTAAATTAGTAACTCTCCAGACCTTCAGGTCTCCTCTTCACCTCCCTCACCTAACAAAAGACACAGCCAGTGGGTTATCACATTATTACTGTGGTTAGTGAGAGAAGGATACTTTCTCTATTCGTATTTCTGCTCTCAGTGTGTGGTTCTCCCTCTTCGTCTCCTCCACCTCCTCTTCACTTCGTTGGCTGCATGTGCTGCCCTCCTCTCAGCCTCCTCTCACCTGACCTCAGACACACTCAGCTCACGGTGCCACCTCTGAGCCGGCACACACAGATTCTGTTCTGACCTCTGACCGGCCAAGAGGACACAGGAAGTAAACAGAGCTCACCTCCGATTGGTTCTTCTCCAGTTCGGCTCGTGACCTTCTGTGTTCTGCCCCCAACGACTTGATCTCCTCCATCAGTTCACTCTGCTCCACCTGTCACCTCTTCCAAGTGTTCCCTGGATACAGGGATAAGTTAGCCATGCTACTACTACTACAATTACTACTGACAGAAACTCATCAGTGCCAACATACATAACCGCACAACTCACACAAGTAAAAAGATTCGCTCATACCTCTGCAGATTGCCCCAGGCGGATGGTCTTGTAGGAGTAGACCGTGGCCAGGCTTCTCTGAACGACATCATCATCCGTATGGTAGCGCAGCGACCCCGCTCTCTGTAGCCACACCCTCTATGTGTGTTGCCATGCCAACGTGGTTCTCAGAGTACCCGCTGGTTGTGACTCCGCCCCTGTGACAGTAGCTGATTCCGTAAAGGAGCGACGTCCATCTGCAACTGGTCTCTCTCTCCGCTGTGAGATGCTCTCTCTGTTCGCACAGAACAGCCATTGACTGAACCAACTGCTCTCGCTCTTCTTTAAACTGGTTGACCGGGTCTCTGTCTTCTGTTTAAAGGCAGTTTGTCTCTCTCCTGCTCCAGAAGGCTGAGTGTCTGTGTTAGCTAGTCTCTCTGTCCCTTTAAACCCCACATGGATTGCATCAACTGGTCTCGCTCCCCTTCTAGATTGTGGAGTGACTCGTTAGGTTGGTCTCTCATCTTGTTGACTGAAGAGAGACTGCGAGAGCTCGTCTCTCTCCTCCTGGAAACCAGACATTGGACGGAACAAGCTGGTCTCTCTCCTTGTAGAAAACAGACATTGACTGAACTAGCTGGTCTCTCTCCTCCTGGAGTCCAGACCTTGACGGAACTAGCTGGTCACTCTCCTCTTTTAAACCACACATTGACCATACCACCTTGTCTCTTATCTTTCAGACCTGGTAAACTGTACTTGCTCTTCTTTTAAACCGCAGAGTTCCTGATTGACCCGGTCGCGTTCTTCTTCCAGGACCCACACGGAGCGTGTTAGCTGGTGTTTCCCTGTCTGACACCTGAGTGAGAGGGGAAACCTGTTCCCTTTCCCCTTTGAGATCACTGAGACCCAATTAGCTCGCCCCTCTCCTCTCTCAGCATGGACACTAACTCTGTGGTCAAATGGCTGTCCTTTTGATCCCTAACTGACTCGGTCGTGTGGTCAACCTGTAGTTCACCACTATTCACCGACTAGACTGGTCACGAACCCTACCGGGGGTTGACCCTGTTGAGCGAATACTGACCCGACCGCATGCTCACCCTTTTGACCACACTCTGACTCAGTGGTCAAACCATGGTCACCCTGTTGTAGACCAAGCTGACCGCTCTCAGTCAGTCTCTGCTGCAGCTCCATGATAGTGTTGAGGTCCTCCTCGGTCTTCCTGGTTAGCTCAGCTATAAGACCTCCCTGCTCCTGGTTCTCCTGCTCCAGCTCTCCCTCTCTAGCTTCCCCTCACTATCCTTACTATCCCGGCTCTCTATGTGGGGCAGGAGCTCCTTGATACGCCTGCCCTATGCCTTGGTTCTCCTGGTTCAAAGCTAGAGCTAGGTCATCCAGGGCTAAGGCATACAGGGTTAGGTCATTATCGGCTAAGACTAGGGTAGTATTATTCTGGGTTGGAGTTGTGGTAAGCTTTCTGCTAACCTGGGGAATTAGGTTATGGGAATTAGGTTATGAATTGGTACACTGTTTTCCTGGGCATTTCCTGTCATGCTTTTCCCTCCTAGCTAGAACCCCCGCTCCGTCTCACAGGCCCCCCGTTTCTCCCTGCTTCCTGAGTTTACATTACAGTCGGGCCTTCTCCTCGGTCACCCTGTGCAGCTGGTCCTGTGTGTGTCAGAGCGTGCTCTCCAGCTGGTCCCTGTGGTCCCGGAGTGAGTTCACATCGCCCCCATGCTCCAGTAAGCCTCTCTCAGTGCTTCAGTCTCCTCTCTCAGGTTGAGAGAGGGGAAGCCCCCAGGACCAAGACACCAGTCCCCTAGGCTCCCAGTCTCAAACACACAAGCCAGCCACACTCTTTAGTTCATCTGTAGTTAATCAGATCAACATTCCACTGTGCAGCTAAACCCATGACAATCCCACATTATAATCCATTGTACAATTTGCTTGTAATTGTACTCATTTACATTCTTGAGGCCAAACTCTTCAACAATTTAGACTTAAGATCTACTACTGATTAAGAGTCAACTCCACATTAGCTTCAATGTCATCACTCACCGGGTCAGTGTTGTCCACGTGGCAGGGGACTGGTTGAGCCAGGGCAGGGGTGTTTGGCAGGGCAGTAGCCAGGCTGGGGCTGGAGTCCCTGGGCTGGCACCAGAGTTAGGGCTGGGGGTAGAGACGGGGGTCAGTAGAGCCCGGGCTGTGGTTGATCTGTCTCAGGGTGTGGCTGAGCCTCTTACAGTCTCTGGTTCTCCTCTTGCAGTTCCTCCACCTCCTCCGTCATGGAGCTCTCATTCAGCTTGAGCCTGTGGACCAGAGTCCTCATTTCCTACACCTTACACGACAGGAAGTGGCCATTCTGCTGCGCATCCTGCAGCTGTTCCAACAGCCCCCTCCGCTCCTCCAGCCCCTGCTCCTCCTTCTCCAACAGCCCCCTGAGGTCCTCCTGGAGGCTGAGGATGAAGCCTCTCCGTCTGTCCTCACCCCCCTCTCCCTCACCCTCACGCTCTCTCTCTCTCCCCCTCTCTTTCTTCCTCTATTTCTATATCATCCTCTCCCTGCTTCTGCTGGAGGTGCTGTCCGTAGCGTCTCCACTGTGTATTTTCCTCCCCATCCTCCTCCTCTCTTTCCTCCCTTGGGTGGGCCAGTCTTTGGGACTCTGTGTACCGTTGGCACCATGACAGGGTAGTTGACGCTAGCTGCGTTGACAGTGGCTATGTTGGTGGATGAAGATACAGACATCTTCAGAACATGTCTCTCCAGCTGGTGGACTCTGGTCTGCAGGCCCTGCTCCTCGTCTCTGGCCAGGCCGAACTTGAGCTGCAGCTGGCTCTTAAAGTGCTCAAAGTACTGAGGCTGGCAACCCATCTCCTCCTCTTTAGCCCGGAGCTGGGCCTGGCAGCACTGTAGCCTCTCCCTCCACACACACGATTCCTATGCTCCTTCTCCTGGTACTGGGAAGGACCGGTCATGATAGAACTATGACACAGTTACTCCTCACATCTGAGTAATGTCATACACATCTCATATAATGCAACAGAGAGGGAGACTACAGTCACAATAGCACTACACCTGAGAAACGATAGATTTAAACCACACTCACAATACACTTACACAATAATTACACTTACACAATAATTACAGGCTTATACTACAATTTACAGTACAGCTTACATGACATGTACATTTGAGTACTTCTCACTCTATAAGCCTCATTGAAGCTAATGTAAAGCTCAGTACAGTCTCTACTCACCATGAAGCGCACCTCCTCCCTGAGCGCGTGGAGCCGCTCGTCCAGCCTCTGGCGTCGCTGCATGCTGGGACAGTGGAGGACTGAGTGTGCTGTGAGGTCCTCCACCTTCTGTAGCAGGCTCTGCTCTGGCACCTCCAACTCTCTGCTCCAGCACAGGATGACAACATGACTCATTAGATCACATGACATTGTCATGCCATTACACGATTAGCATCGCATCGCACAATTAGCATCGCATTGCACGATTAGCATAGCATTGCACGATTAGCATAGCATAACATTAGCATTAAACAGAGATGAGACCTCCTACTGTCAAATTATTTTTGCCAGTCATCTGTCCAAGAGAAAGTAGAAGTGTGCACACATACCTTACTGACAGCAATGTTAGAAATAAACCCCACAAACAGTGATACCATGCTAAGAGTCTTAGTGTGTCAGCATTCCGTGTGGTAAACTGCATGTTAGCACGACAGTGTGTGCAATGTGATATGGTTGTGGCCATATGTTGTAGCTGTGTGATGTGAGATCCCAGTGTCTCTGTCACCTGCTCCTCACCTGTTGTGCAGCAAGCTCTCAGACTCAGTAAAGGAGCTGACGTTGTCTCTCAGGCTGTGCTCTAGACGGTTCACTCTATGGGTCAAAACCTGGAGGTCACAGCTGGAGAAGGAAGTATTTGTGTTGGGTTTGTTTTGTCAGGGTAACTGAAGTTAGACAAATACAGTCATGTGATAATAAACTCTGTAAAAAATGAAAACGTCTCTTTTTCAGGACCCTGTCTTTCAAAGTTTACTCCATGTGTAACTCGGTGTTGTCTGTTCACACTGCTATGCTTTATCTTGGCCAGGTCGCAGTTGCAAATGAGAACTTGTTCTCAACTAGCCTACCTGGTTAAATAAAAGGTGAAAAAAATAAAAAAATAAAAAAATAAAAGATCATTCATAAAAATCCAAATAACTACACAGATCTTTATTGTAAAGGGTTTAAACACTGTTTCACATGCTTGTTCAATGAACCATAAACAATTAATGAACATGCACCGGTGGAACGGTCGTTAAGACACTAACAGCTTACAGACGGTAGGCAATTAAGGTCACAGTAATGAAAACTTAGGACACTAAAGAGGCCTTTCTATTGACTCTGAAAAACACCAAAAGAAAGATGCCCAGGGTCCCTGCTCATCTGCGTGAACGTGCCTTTGGCATGCTGCAAGGAGGCATGAGGACTGCAGATATGTCCGTACTGTGAGACGCAAGACAAGGAGACAGGACGGACAGCTGATTGTCCTCACAGTGGCAGACCACGTGTAACAACACCTGAACAGGATCGGTACATCCGAACATCACACCTGCGGGACAGGTGCAGGATGGCAACAACTGCCCGAGTTACACCAGGAACGCACAATCCCTCCATCAGTGCTCAGACTGTCCGCAAAAGACTGAGAGAGGCTGGACTGAGGGCTTGTAGGCCTGTTGCAAGGCAGGTCCTCACCAGACATCACCGGCAACAACCGGTGGGCACAAACCCACCGTCGCTGGAGCAGACAGGACTGGCAAAAAGTGCTCTTCACTGATGAGTTGCGGTTTTGTCTCACCAAGAGTGATGGTCGGATTTGCGTTTATCGTCGAAGGAATGAGCGTTACACTGAGGCCTGTACTCTGGAGTGGGATCGATTTGGATGTGGAGGGTCCGTCATGGTCTGGGGTGGTGCGTCACAGCATCATCGGACTGAGCTTGTTGTCATTGCAGGTAATCTCAACACTGTGCGTTACAGGGAAGACACCTGCTCCCTCATGTGGTACCCTTCCTACAGGCTCATCCTGACATGACCCCTCCAGCAAGACAATGCCACCTGCCATACTGCTCGTTCTGTGCGTGATTTCCTGCAAGACAGAATGTCAGTGTTCTGCCATGGCCAGCGAAGAGCCAGCGAAGAGCCCAACCACGTCTGGAACCTGTTGGATCGGAGGGTGAGGGCTAGGGACATTCCCCCCAGAAATGTCCGGGAACTTGCAGGTGCCTTGGTGGAAGAGTGGGGTAACATCTCACAGCAAGAACTGGCACATCTGGTGCAGTCCATGAGGAGGAGATGCACTGCAGTACTTAACACAGCTGGTGGCCACACCAGATACTGACTGTTACTTTTGATTTTGACACCCCTTTGTTCAGGGACACATTATTTCATTTCTGTTAGTCACATGTCTGTGGAACTTGTTCAGTTTGTCTCAGTTGTTGAATCGTGTTGTGTTCATACAAATATTTACACATGTTAAGTTTGCTGAAAATAAACGCAGTTGACAGTGAGAGGACGTTTCTTTTTTTGCAGAGTTTATAAAGTCACTTACCTATTGAGGATTCTTTGTGTTTCACAGACCGGTGACACATTCTGTCCCCGTAGTCCTCTGGTGTCGCTCTACTCCGGAGTACAAAGCTTTCACTTCTTGCTCATTGAACTTTGGCCATGACAGCCGTTTCGCCAGCTGTTTCCATGGAGACCCTCCTGCACTGAGCTTTCTGGGAATGCCCAGGACTTGGCTCGTCTGTTTGGAAATCGTCCTGCTTTTTTGAATCAACTCTTTCTCCTTCCTCCTCCTTCCTCCTCCTCTACGATTGCACTCTTTCGTTGTCTGGCTCTAAATCCATCTGAGGCACTGTCTCCATCTCAGTTGCTCTGTTCCTTTATTGACCTGCTTCAGAGTTCCAGTTACAATGTTCTTGCTTTTTAGAACTCACATTAGAGTTTGGCTAAATGTTCCACTTCCAAAAATGGTAGGGGACATTTCCGTTATAAAAAATAAAAAAAATCTCTGATATACCTCTTTTACATGTCTCTGATATTTGTTCACTTTTCAAAGTCCTGGTTTTGTTTTGCATTCCAGGTAAATGTTTTCCACAAAAGTGCACGTGTATCAAAAAGGCCATATAAGGTTTGTGAACCATCTATAAATGCATGAAAAAAAAAAAAAAAATGTTGTGTTTCTCTTCCTCACTCTCCACCTGAGCACCTTAGCACCTGTGAAAACAGACAAATGGCCCTCAAAATCATACATGTTATTACACAGTATTCTGACGGTTGTGTAGGTGTGTATCATTTACCTGTTGTCGGTCCATGTCAGTGTCATTAAGGCCAAAGAATAAAAGCTAGAGAGAAAAACAAGAAGAGGAACAAAAACTAAAAAAAAAAAGATTTGAAAATAGTGATAAAAGGAGAGAAAAGAAGACAAGTGTTACTGTTATCTTGAATAATAAAAAATAATAAAAATAAGTCGGTCTTCATGCTCCACCACATTCATCACTATGAAACGTAGAAACTCTACATGACATATATATACCTTTTCTTCTATTTCCTTTACTTGTCTCTTTTGCATCTCAATCATGTCTTCCAACTGCCTTATTCTCTGCAACGCAAACAACACAGAACCGAGAGTTCAGGAGGTCAACGTCATACTTATGACACGCAGCATACGATAGTTCACATGGGTAATGTGTGGCCTTTACGGTCTGTCATTATCTTCACAGTTGAAGTCAAAATGGTTATGGTTGCTAAACAGAGTCTGTTTCCACATATTCCCAAAAACCTGTGCTCCTACCATGTTACCATGGCAGCTGTTGCAGAGTCATAAAATCCCACTGCCGTGACAACGAGCGAGTGGAACTTTGTCCTGTAAGACCAGGATCTGATTTGTTGACTGAAAGAAGATTAGAGGTAAAAACCTAGAACCGTTGGTATTGGCTACACTGGCCCTGCTTCCCTCTACAACTTCCCCGTCCTTCAAAAGGGAGGAATCTGCAGTTCGAACAATAACAGAGGAGGGATTGTGCTGGAGAAATGTGCCACTCTTAAACTCATGGACAGAGCTACGATTACAGGGACTAAAATGTTTGTAGCAACTGCAGATTGCCCCTTTAAACACTACAGGCTGATGAGAAAGAACTTGGCATTTGAGACGAACACACTCCGTGTGGAATCCAAGAGCCTTCACTGGACCCATTAACAGTCCCAATCCTCTGGTAGGTACTCCTGATCATAGAATTAGAAATACGAAGAGTCATTTAATACCATTTCTATGCTCCTGATAGAGTTATGAAACACTGGAAGCACACTGATCACATTTGCGTGGCTGACCTGAATGCTAAAAGCTGCTTAGGTCAAAACCACAGCTGAGTCAGCCAGAGAGGAGGCGGGGCCTGGAAAAGAGCTGTTTTAAGGGTTGTGATTTAGTGTGAGATCCTAAAATTGCAACCAGCACAGCTGGTGGAGGAGACCACTGACTGGGAAGATTCGCTCAACTGCAGGTCAGTTACAGAGAATGTGTTTTTAGTAAACTGTTATGGTGTTATAGATTAGAAAGACGATGGTTCGTTTCTGAAGCAATGGGATAGAATAAGGTTAAGATTAGGGCGGCAGGTAGAGAGTTGGGGCAATAACCCGAAAGGTTGCTGGAACGAATCCCCGAGCTGACAATGTAAAAAATCCTTCGTTCTGCCCCTGAACAAGGCAGTTAAACCCACTGTTCCCCGGGTAGTGCGTCATTGTAAACTGACTTGCCTAGTTAAATAAAGGTTGCATTTCTAATAATAACAAAAAAGGTTAAGATAAGACGTGTTACGTTGAGTGTAAGACTTTTAGTTGCGAGGTGAGACGTATGAAGACGATTAGAATTCTGGATAGGGCTTCTGTGAAATGCTGACATTTGGAGGGATACACAAAACATAGCCACTCACACACACTCACACACACACACACAAAAGCAGGAGGGATACTGCATCTTTATACAAATACACCAACACTCATACATGTAGAGGGAGGGAGGGATACTGCATCTTTTCTCTGTGGCGGCTGCAGGTTAAGGCCTTTCCTTACCTGCTGGGCCTGCTGTAGGAGCTCCATGCGCTCCTGTAAGATCTGACTGTCATACTGGCGGCTCTGCCTGAGTATCTGCCTCCGCAGTTTGTCCACGGCTAGCCCCAGCTCCTCCCTCTGCCTGTCGGACAGAGACTCTGCCACCGCACGCCCCCCGGGCTCCTGCTGCAGAGCGTTATACAGCGTAGCCTCCAGCTCCGCGATCCTCTGTCATACAGCCACACACACACACAGGCATGCCACTGTGATCATGGCATAGATGGAAAACACTGTTCCACTTTATATCTAGTGTTGCTATAATGATGTGTTGTTCATGGCAATTGCATAGTAACTAAAGTGTAGGTGTTAAGTACACTTTGTTACATAGTACTTACAACTTTGTCTTATTACGCCAGTGTAGTTACCATGTAAATACATGCTTCTACTGACACAATATAAAGTGGAACTAAAAACACAAATACACACCAAAAAAAAACACTGAATAAAATGTATAAATGGAAGTGAATGCTACATATTCTTACTGTTACCTGACTTTAAAAGTGTTAACACTCGCAAGGCTTCTGGCCCAGACGGCTTCCTAGCCGCGTCCTCAGAGCAGGCGCAGACCAGCTGGCTGGTATGTTTACGGACATATTCAATCGCTCCCTATCCCAGTCGGTTGTCCCCACATGCTTCAAGATGGACACCATTGTTCCTGTTCGCAAGAAAGCTCAGGTACCTGAACTAAATGACTATCGTCCCGTTGCACTCACTTCTGTCAACATGAAGTGCTTTGAGAGACTAGTCAAGGAGCATATCACCTCCACCCTACCTGATACCCTAGACCCAGTTCAATTTGCTTACCACCCCAATAGGTCCACTGATGATGCAATCGCCATGACACTGCCCTATCCCATCTGGACAAGAGGAATACCTATGTAAGAATGCTGTTCATTGACAACAGCTCAGCATTTAATACCATGGTACCCTCCAAACTCGTCATTAAGCTCGAGGGTCTCGACCCCACCCTGTACAACTGGGTCCTGGACTTTCTGACAGCCCCCCCCCAGGTGGTGAAGGCAGGAAACATATCCACCCCGCTGATCCTCAACACCGGGGCCCCACAAGGGTGCGTTCTCAGCCCTCTCCTGTACTCCTTTTCACCCATGACTGCGTGGCCAAGCACGGTTCCAACTAAATCATCAAGTTTCAAGACTCTACAGTTTTAGGCTTGATTACCAACAACGACGAGACGGTCTACAGGGAGGAGGTGAGGGCCCTCGGAGTGTGGTGTCAGGAAAATAACCTCTCACTCAACGTCAACAAAACAAAGGAGATGATCATGGACTTCAGGAAACAGCAGAGGGAGCATTGTCGGAACTAGAAGCACAAGCATTTTGTTACACTCGCATTAAAATCCGCGAACCATGTGTATGTGACCAATACAATTTGATTTGACTTACAGTGGGGCAAAAAGTATTTAGTCAGTTCTCCTACTTAAAAAGATGAGGCCTATAATTTTCATCATAGGTACACTTCAACTATGACAGACAAAATGAGAAAAGAAATCCAGAAAATCACATTGTAGGATTTTTTTATAAATTTATTTGCAAATTATGGTGGAAAATAAGTATTTAGACAATAACAAAAGTTTCTCAATACTTTGTTATATACCCTTTGTTGGCAATGACAGAGGTCAAACATTTTCTGTAAGTCTTCACAAGGTTTTCACACACTGTTGCTGGTATTTTGACCCATTCCTCCATGCAGATCTCCTCTAGAGCAGTGATGTTTTGGGGGCTGTTGCTGGGCAACACGGACTTTCAACTCCCTCCAAAGATTTTCTATGGGGTTGAGATCTGGAGACTGGCTAGGCCACTCCAGGACCTTGAAATGCTTCTTACGAAGCCACTCCTTCGTTGCCCGGGTGGTGTGTTTGGGATCATTGTCATGCTGAAAGACCCAGCCACGTTTCATCTTCAATGCCCTTGCTGATGGAAGGAGGTTTTCACTCAAAATCTCACGATACATGGCCCATTCATTCTTTCCTTTACACGGATCAGTCATCCTGGTCCCTTTGCAGAAAAACAGCCCCAAAGCATGATGTTTCCACCGCCATGCTTCACAGTAGGTATGGTGTTCTTTGTATGCGACTCAGCATTCTTTGTCCTCCAAACACGACAAGTTGAGTTTTTACCCAAAAAGTTATATTTTGGTTTCATCTGACCATATGACATTCTCCCAATCTTCTTCTGGATCATCCAAATGCTCTCTAGCAAACTTCAGACGGGCCTGGACATGTACTGGCTTAAGCAGGGGGACACGTCTGCCACTGCAGGATTTGAGTCCCTGGCAGTGTAGTGTATTACTGATGGTAGGCTTTGTTACTTTGGTCCCAGCTCTCTGCAGGTCATTCACTAGGTCCCCCCGTGTGGTTCTGGGATTTTTGCTCACCGTTCTTGTGATTATTTTGACCCCACGGGGTGAGATCTTGCGTGGAGCCACAGATCGAGGGAGATTATCAGTGGTCTTGTATGTCTTCCATTTCCTAATATTTGCTCCTACAGTTGATTTCTTCAAACCAAGCTGCTTACCTATTGCAGATTCAGTCTTCCAAGCCTGGTGCAGGTCTACATTTTGTTTCTGGTGTCCTTTGATAGCTCGTTGGTCTTGGCCATAGTGGAGTTTGGAGTGTGACTGTTTGAGGTTGTGGACAGGTGTCTTTTATACTGATAACAAGTTCAAACAGGTGCCATTAATACAGGTAACGAGTGGAGGACAGAGGAGCCTCTTAAAGAAGAAGTTACAGGTCTGTGAGAGCCAGAAATCTTGCTTGTTTGTAGGTGACCAAATACTTATTTTCCACCACAATTTTCAAATAAATTCATAAAAAATCCTACAATGTGATTTTCTGGATTTTTTCCCCTCATTTTGTCTGTCATAGTTGAAGTGTACCTATGATGAAAATTACAGGCCTCTTTTTAAGTGGGAGAACTTGCACAATTGGTGGCTGACTAAATACTTTTTTTGCCCCACTATATGGTGGCAGTGAGTCTTGAATCCAGTTAGGGATTTGAAGAACATAAAACATATGGGCTGTTTATATGCCTTTACTCCGTACTCAGGCATTCACACATCTATAGCCTACGTTTGTTCCCTCCAAAACACCTTCTCATTAGAATCACACATTTCCCTCAGGCATTGAGTCTTAAAGTACTAGGGATATGTCTGAACAGTGAACGCTCAGCCATACTTCCCCACTCAGTAGGGCATGTCTCTTTCTGTCCTTTAGTACCCAGTGCAAACAGGGATTCATTGAGGTAAAAGATGCAGTATCCCGACAACACAAACTCAAACAGGGTTTGGTCTCTGGGTTCGTGATGTTTGATGGGTTTACATCAGCTAGAGGGCTGACAGTGTGTCTAGATGAAGGCCTACAACATGCTCGCACTTTACAAAACTAAATGTGATCTTGATTAGAACTGGTGCTTGATAATATAATGACCATTGGATTTTTATAATATTAGAACAATATATGCCATCCAGCAGATGCTTTTATCTAAAGTGACTTAGTCATGTGTGGATACATTTTTACATACGGGCGGTCCCAGGAATCGAACCCACTATCGTAACATTAAAGGCACCATGTTCTACCAACTGAGCTACAGAGGACAACCACCCATGTTCCTACAAGCAGGAGACAGATGTAGAGTAAACCCTCTTGTCCCATCGTGCTGCTGTGTCGTACCATGTAGGCCTGATCCAGGGCCTGCTTCCTGTAGTCCAGCTCCTCCTCCAGGAAGCCCTTCTGCTTACTGAACAGGTCCTGGAACAGCCACAGCACAGAGGATATGACATCCCAGGATTTGACATCACACGATATGATTTCACATCAAGACAACGGTGTCGTGTACCATATGTGGAAGTTGTAGAAGAACCACTGATGCGTGTTCAGTTTGTCTTTTTCCTCTCACCTTCTCATTCTCCAGGTCAATCATCTTCTGGGTCAGGGCTGCCTCTGTGCTGTCTATCTGCTTTAACCACTATGGAGAGAGAGAGAGAGAGAGAGAGAGAGAGAGAGAGAGAGAGAGAGAGAGAGAGAGAGAGAGAGAGAGAGAGAGAGAGAGAGAGAGAATGAATTCCACAGTAGATAATGAATATGACCAGTAGGTGTCAGTAAAGGCAGGCTGAGTGGCGATGAGGAGGAGAGAGACTGACCTTCTCACACATTGAGAGAACCGTCCTCGCCTGAATGACGACAACCTGCTCCTCATTACGCAGGTTCTGGAGAGGAAGAGGAGAAAATAAAGAGATAGAGGACGGGGGGGGGAATGAAATTATTTAAGGTTTTAATTGAGAAGTAAAATTAACCGTGTGAGTTTTACTAAGAGCATTAGGAAGAGTGGAGACTAATGTGAACTCACCCCATTATCTCCCAGGATATCCAGCTTCTTCATCAGATCTGGAATAACCACATCCTAAAGAGGGTTCACACATCCAGTTCATATAAGGAGAGAGAGAGAGGGGAGGAGCGAGACAGACAGAGAGAGAGAGAGATACCTTGATGCCCTCCTGATGACAGTATATCTGCAGAGCGCTGTTGGTGTTCTCTGGGAAGGTGGTCATGTGGAAGCCCATGGCAGGAGACCTGCGTTCCCTCTCCTATTGGACAACACAGACAGTTAACCCCACCCTCGTACACACACACAATCCTCCCCATCCACTTCATGTGCCACAAAAAGTCAGCCCCCTAAAGAGAGACAGCACAATCCAACGAACATTCTGATTGGGTAGGTTGGTGAGTGAGAGTGTTAAGTGAATGGGTCATGGTTGGGAACTGAACTGAATGATGTACAGTACTTACATGATGAGGAGAGCATGCTCAGAATCTGTCCAAATAAGGTGGGTGGAGAAACATGTTTTTAATGGCGACTCAAACCAAAGCAAATGGGGTTTTAAAACATATTCAAATGTACGAGTGTGCAAGTGACTGAAGATCTTTGGGTCCGTTATGGGTCCACCCTTCCTTAGGAGTCTGTGTATTATGAGTTGATCTCATCTTGAAGTGATAGAGTATATACTCTATGATGTCATAACAAAAGACACTGATCCTATATCAGTTGTTGGAGGCAGTGTGATTGAAACAAGTGAAACCTGAAAAGGTGGAAAGCTATGCAGTCAATTCTGTTGAGAACATGTCAAAAAAATCCAGGACATGTGTGACTAATGGTTTGAAAGTCGTGTATAAAACTGAAATAAACATACATTTGTTTATGAAAGTAAATCAAACTTAAGATCTACATGCAGGGAGGGGAGACAAATGAACAAAGATGGGGTGGATGGTGAACTTAAATACATTTTATTCCATACAAATTTATATTCATCTCACTTAAGACAACATTCTTGTACATCTTTCAACTTCAAAAATACAAGTTTCCAGTTCAGTGGGGATGGTAAGGCAGTCAGAAAGCAAAATGAGTAAATACAGGGAACATATAATGGGTTGAAGCACAGTAGTGTGTGTGTGTGTGTGTGTGTGTGTTTGTATTCTGGTCACTGTATGTAGGTCCTGCGTCGGGTGTGCAGGCCGGTGTCACCCCCTGGGGACAGTTTGATGGTCGTACACTCTCTTACTTCCAGCTCTAGCACTCTGAATTCCAGCAGCTCATTCTGGTCCCTCGAGTCCTGCACCTCTGCCTGCAGCTTCGACTCAGCCTGCTGTAACACACACATCTACAAACACACACACACACACACATATTAAAGTACACACTCAAAATGTGCCACATCCTCGTGTTCTTTCCTTCCAGATGGCTCACAGGACAGTGTTGAGTGACAGAGGAAGTAGGAGGCGTCTTACCTTGTCGTGGAGTTCCTGATTGGCCCTGATGAGGTACTGCTTCTCCTCCACCCACTTAGAGTCCTGGAGAAACATACACAGTCACACACGTCTCAGACGAAAACAAAAGCATCACAACACAGAATCACAGGGGAGAAAAAGAGAACCATGCCACCCAGAAGGGATACTGAACATACATAAAGCACCAAAACCCTAACAGATCCAGCCTCTACCTGAGCTGCTTTACAACAAAGATTCACGAGCCCAAAATAAGTGAAACAATGATTTCAAACCGTGAACAGCATAAGACAAACAGAGGAAAGTGGTGTAGCATGGCTTTATTGAACAAAAAATGAAAACAGAGAGGAAGCACCACCAGTATTACAGTGAACAACATGCAGATCAGAGGAACAGGAATATTGAGCCCCCCCCTTAGATGTGCGAGCATTGCAACAAGGCCACAGTGGAACAAAACGGTAACACGCAGTAAACCAATGTGACGTATGCAACAGGTAATAGAGAATGACAGGAGGTAGCTAGGAGTTCTGACCTCTGTGAAACGCTGCCCAGTCTTAGATCTGTTCAATCGAATGAAATCATTCTGAGCATTCAACAATCAGATTGAACACTTATGCGATCTGCATTCGCTATCCATTGGTTTTGACCCCAAATCCAGATAGTCTTCACTATATATATATATATTTCACTCTGTGATTTTACAAATGTGATTGCTTAAAACATGGAAATAATCAAATTGACATATCTTTAGAGGAATGTAGTAAGCTGATTTCCACATAATGTGATTATTATAATAGTTTTTTAATCAACCTTGTGTCTGTCATAGTCATGTCTGTAAATGGTATAATTTGGTATGATTGGTGGATTTGTTTGGCGTGACGTAACATTCCATCAATTTGATCATGAGTAGATCTAATGCCGATTGGCTCTTTTCCAGTGTCAACAATGGTTGGAGCATGCAAATAGGGCAGAGTTGTGACATCAGAGCGACATCACAGGATTCTGCAGCAGATCCGGTCGGCATAGCACCAGGCCAAAAGCAAAGCCCCCAGACAGACAAGCAGCAGGGTCAATCAGAGCGGAGCAGCAAAGAGACCGCCCAGTCTTCTCCCCGCCCTTTTTCCTCCTTTACCTGCCCCCTCTCGGCTAATGCCTTCTCCAGGTCGCCAATCTTTGCCTTGCAGCCTATTAGATCCACCTGCAACTGCTCACGGTTCTGCGGGAACAGGAACAGAGGCCAGAGTCAAATTAGTTGAATAGAGTTAGTGCTGGGCTGGAACAAAAGCCTGTACATCCTGCAGCCCTTCAAGAACAAAGAACATTAAATATTGTACTCATGTTTTGAGACAGTGATGGTCACATCCGGAGTTTATGGATAGATTTTAGGGGAAGGTGTTAGGGGTCATAAAGGGGTAGGAGTCAAAGGTTAAAGCTACTAACCCTGGCTTCTCTCTCAGCGTCGTGCGACCCCCCAGCCTGTTCCTGCAGGAGGGCGTAGGCCCGCTGGAGAGCCTGGTACTCTCTGGTCAGCTGTCTGAACCTCAGTTCTGCCTCTTCACGAGATACACCCTGGAGGAACAGAGACAGGGTCAAACACACACCTGAACACCATTAAATTCGCACAAGCGTTTACCCACTTACAGCTGAAAAATGCATTGAAAATATAGGGAGTGTTACTTTATTCAGTGAAGGGCCATCAGCATTTACACACCAATTTATTTTACCAATACACCACTGCTAAACAGCAAATACACACACACACACACACACACACACCTTTTCTCACTTATCGCTCTTCCGTGACCTGGAAACCAATGAGTGGTCAAGGAGTGTCAATTCTTTAATAGGCTAACGGAAGACGGTCCTCACCTCCTCAATAGCCTCCTTTTTATGAGGAAGCACAAGTGTATCCTTCCCGAGTTTTGAAATCTGCCACACCCCCTTTAAAATCAGCTATTGCTTTCATGAATGAGTAAAGCATGCAAACATTTAAAAACGATGTGCTACTTATCCTTTTTATCTATAAAATGTCTTGCACAACCAGCTACATTTATTCATCACTTTAGAAATGTATTTTGGGATTCCACCCTGTAAAAATTATTTCCCTGATGACGCACGATTGGAGAAGGAGAGTTATTTCATTTCAAAAGGATCCCAGAAAGGACGGAGGAGAGAGGATGAAGGAGTTGAGCAAATCCAATTGAGTAAAGGCCACAGACACACACTTACGTCTTCCAGGTCCTCCTCGGGTGTAGCGGGGGTACGGTCCGTGAGGTCAGTGATGTAAGAGGTCAGAGAGGACGTTTCAGAGTCCACAGACTCCTCGTCAAATCCAAAATACGTCTCCACAACATGCCTCTGGAGAGAGAGAGAAGATGGGGGGGGGGGGGGCAAGAGGATCTGTAACATATTGACTTGCACACTCACAAAAAAACACACAACCATTCTTATATAGAACACTCACCTAGTGCCTACTGAAAGTCTACCCATCCCTTAATCAGATGCGGTTGCCTTAAAATTAAATCTAAAAAGGATGACATTTTCCTACAGATCTACACAACATACTCCATACTTTAAAAGTTAGACATTTTGTTTTATTGATACAAAATGGAGATGAGTGTGAAGAAATGCAATCAATGCAAGAGTGAATACTTGGTGGAAGAACCGTTACAGCTGTGAATCATTTTTTGAATAAGATCCTACCAGCCTTGCACAACTCTGAGGGCAACATACAGTATATCAATTGTTTTTGTCAAAAATGCTCAAGCTCAGGAAATTTTGGTTGGGAATCATTGACAGACAGCAATATTCAAAGCTTGTCTCTGACTTTCAAGCAAATTTAAGTCAGGACTGAGACTGGACCACTCAACACCTCTTGGAAAGCTATGTCATTGGCATTAACTTGTGTAATTGTTCACCACAAGCCAAGGTGGCATAGCAGTTCAGACGTCTTTTGTCCTCGTCTTGTCGTGTCCTGTATATATATATATTTACAACTTTTTCACATACATTTTATTTTTATTTTCCATCAACTCATCTTCAAAACACTCTCCTGCAACCCGCCTCACCAATGTATATTTATAAAAAAGTATTATTTACCTCAGATCTGTAATCCTCCAAGAAGCTAGCCAGAAACTCCAAGAAGCTAGCCTGAAACTAGCCAGAAGCTAATCCAGAAGCTAGTTCAGAAGCTAGTTAGCTCCTTTACTGGCAAATCGTTAATATTCAGCTAACCACGGTTTGTGGTCATCAGCTATCCTTTAGCTCGAAAATCTATCGCCAGTTCTGTACGGCGCAGCGCGGCTCGGAACGGAACATACCGGACCAATTTTTCTCTCCATGTCCCTGGACATTCATACCCGGATCTCACAGCTAGCTAGCTGCTATCCGTGTGACCATCGGAGCTAGCAAGCTCCGTCAATCACTCCTGAGTTCCATCAATCACACCTGGGCTGCAGTCACCTATCCGGACCCGTTTTACTGCCTTCGCGGAGCCCCACCGGGCCTTCACAACTGGACTGCCGACGTTATCTACCCGAAGGAGTTATTCGGCCGGCTCCTCCGTCGCGACGTTACCTGAACGCCCATCTGCGGCCTGCTAACCGTTAGCTGTCTTACCGGCTGCTATCTGAATAGACAATCGGACAATTTTTTTATTATTATTTTTTTTAAATTATTTTTTTAATTATTATTATTATATTTTCTTCTTGGGCCTCTATAACTATATCTATTGTTTTTATTTTTGTTGTTGTTGTGTGATTTGGATTAATCCCCTCTACCACACGGAACCCCACTAATCTACTGACGGAACGTAAGGGGTGGCTAACAGACCTCCATCCTATGCTAGCTTGCTACCGATGCCCTGGCTAGCTGTCTAAATCACCAACCAACCTCTCCACTCACCGGACCCTTTTGATCACTCGACTAAGCATGCCTATCCTTAATGTCAATATGTCTTGTCCATTTCTGTTCTGGTTAGTGTTTATTGGCTTATTTCACTGTAGAGCCTCTAGTCCTGCTCACTATACCTTATCCAACCTATTAGTTCCACCACCCACACATGCAATGACATCTCCTGGTTTCAACGATGTTTCTAGAGACAATATCTCTCTCTTCATCACTCAATACCTAGGTTTACCTCCACTGTATTCACATCCTGCCATACATTTGTCTGTACATTATACCTTGATGCTATTTTATCGCCCCCAGAAACCTCCTTTTACTCTATGTTCCAGACGTTCTAGACGACCAATTCTCATAGCTTTTAGCCGTACCCTTATTCTACTCCTCCTATGTTCCTCTGGCGATGTAGAGGTGAATCCAGGCCCTGCAGTGCCTAGCTCCACTCCTATTCCCCAGGCGCTCTCTTTTGACGACTTCTGTAACCGTAATAGCCTTGGTTTCATGCATGTTAACATTAGAAGCCTCCTCCCTAAGTTTGTTCTATTCACTGCTTTAGCACACTCTGCCAACCCGGATGTTCTAGCTGTGTCTGAATCCTGGCTTAGGAAGACCACCAAAAATTCTGAAGTTTTAATTCCAAACTACAACATTTTCAGACAAGATAGAACTGCCAAAGGGGGCGGTGTTGCAATCTACTGCAAAGATAGCCTGCAGAGTTCTGTCCTACTATCCAGGTCTGTACCCAAACAATTTGAACTTCTACTTTTAAAAATCCACCTCTCTAAAAACAAGTCTCTCACCGTTGCCGCCTGCTATAGACCACCCTCTGCCCCCAGCTGTGCTCTGGACACCATATGTGAACTGATTGCCCCCCATCTATCTTCAGAGTTCGTGCTGCTAGGCGACCTAAACTGGAACATGCTTAACACCCCAGCCATCCTACAATCTAAACTTGATGCCCTCAATCTCACACAAATAATCAATGAACCTACCAGGTACCTCCCCAAAACCTTAAACACGGGCACCCTCATAGATATCATCCTAACCAACTTCCCCTCTAAATACACCTCTGCTGTCTTCAACCAAGATCTCAGCGATCACTGCCTCATTGCCTGCATCCGTAATGGGTCAGCGGTCAAACGACCTCCACTCATCACTGTAAAACGCTCCCTGAAACACTTCTGCGAGCAGGCCTTTCTAATCGACCTGGCCGGGGTATCCTGGAAGGATATTGATCTCATCCCGTCAGTAGAGGATGCCTGGATATTTTTTAAAAATGCCTTCCTAACCATCTTAAATAAACATGCCCCATTCAAGAAATTTAGAACCAGGAACAGATATAGCCCTTGGTTCTCCCCAGACCTGACTGCCCTTAACCAACACAAAAACATCCTATGGCGTTCTGCATTAGCATCGAACAGCCCCCGTGATATGCAGCTGTTCAGGGAAGCTAGAAATCATTATACACAGGCAGTTAGAAAAGCCAAGGCTAGCTTTTTCAAGCAGAAATTTGCTTCCTGCAACACTAACTCAAAAAAGTTCTGGGACACTGTAAAGTCCATGGAGAATAAGAACACCTCCTCCCAGCTGCCCACTGCACTGAAGATAGGAAACACTGTCACCACTGATAAATCCACCATAATTGAGAATTTCAATAAGCATTTTTCTACGGCTGGCCATGCTTTCCACCTGGCTACTCCTACCCCGGACAACAGCACTGCACCCCCAACAGCAACTCGCCCAAGCCTTCCCCATTTCTCCTTCTCCCAAATCCATTCAGCTGATGTTCTGAAAGAGCTGCAAAATCTGGACCCCTACAAATCAGCCGGGCTAGACAATCTGGACCCTTTCTTTCTAAAATTATCTGCCGAAATTGTTGCCACCCCTATTACTAGCCTGTTCAACCTCTCTTTCGTGTCGTCTGAGATTCCCAAAGATTGGAAAGCAGCTGCGGTCATCCCCCTCTTCAAAGGGGGGGACACTCTTGACCCAAACTGCTACAGACCTATATCTATCCTACCGTGCCTTTCTAAGGTCTTCGAAAGCCAAGTCAACAAACAGATTACCGACCATTTCGAATCTCACCATACCTTCTCTGCTATGCAATCTGGTTTCAGAGCTGGTCATGGGTGCACCTCAGCCACGCTCAAGGTCCTAAACGATATCTTAACCGCCATCGATAAGAAACATTACTGTGCAGCCGTATTCATTGATCTGGCCAAGGCTTTCGACTCTGTCAATCACCACATCCTCATCGGCAGACTCGACAGCCTTGGTTTCTCAAATGATTGCCTCGCCTGGTTCACCAACTACTTCTCTGATAGAGTTCAGTGTGTCAAGTCGGAGGGTCTGCTGTCCGGACCTCTGGCAGTCTCTATGGGGGTGCCACAGGGTTCAATTCTTGGACCGACTCTCTTCTCTGTATACATCAATGAGGTCGCTCTTGCTGCTGGTGAGTCCCTGATCCACCTCTACGCAGACGACACCATTCTGTATACTTCCGGCCCTTCTTTGGACACTGTGTTAACAACCCTCCAGGCAAGCTTCAATGCCATACAACTCTCCTTCCGTGGCCTCCAATTGCTCTTAAATACAAGTAAAACTAAATGCATGCTCTTCAACCGATCGCTACCTGCACCTACCCGCCTGTCCAACATCACTACTCTGGACGGCTCTGACTTAGAATACGTGGACAACTACAAATACTTAGGTGTCTGGTTAGACTGTAAACTCTCCTTCCAGACCCATATCAAACATCTCCAATCCAAAGTTAAATCTAGAATTGGCTTCCTATTTCGCAACAAAGCATCCTTCACTCATGCTGCCAAACATACCCTTGTAAAACTGACCATCCTACCAATCCTCGACTTTGGCGATGTCATTTACAAAATAGCCTCCAATACCCTACTCAACAAATTGGATGCAGTCTATCACAGTGCAATCCGTTTTATCACCAAAGCCCCATATACTACCCACCATTGCGACCTGTACGCTCTCGTTGGCTGGCCCTCGCTTCATACTCGTCGCCAAACCCACTGGCTCCATGTCATCTACAAGACCCTGCTAGGTAAAGTCCCCCCTTATCTCAGCTCGCTGGTCACCATAGCATCTCCCACCTGTAGCACACGCTCCAGCAGGTATATCTCTCTAGTCACCCCCAAGACCAATTCTTTCTTTGGCCGCCTCTCCTTCCAGTTCTCTGCTGCCAATGACTGGAACGAACTACAAAAATCTCTGAAACTGGAAACACTTATCTCCCTCACTAGCTTTAAGCACCAACTGTCAGAGCAGCTCACAGATTACTGCACCTGTACATAGCCCACCTAAAATTTAGCCCAAACAACTACCTCTTTCCCAACTGTATTTAATTTTTATTTATTTATTTATTTTGCTCCTTTGCACCCCATTATTTTTTTATTTCTACTTTGCACATTCTTCCATTGCAAAACTACCATTCCAGTATTTTACTTGCTATATTGTATTTACTTTGCCATCATGGCCTTTTTTTGCCTTTACCTCCCTTCTCACCTCATTTGCTCACATTGTATATAGACTTGTTTATACTGCATTATTGACTGTATGTTTGTTTTTACTCCATGTGTAACTCTGTGTCGTTTTATCTGTCGAACTGCTTTGCTTTATCTTGGCCAGGTCGCAATTGTAAATGAGAACTTGTTCTCAACTTGCCTACCTGGTTAAATAAAGGTAAAATAAAAAATAAATAAAAACCTTAAAAACTATATCCCAGGATTAGGTATTCAAATCCAATATAGCACAACAGAGTGAAACCCTCTGTATTGTCTAGTATTGTGGTGGCAGCATCATGTATGCTTGTCGCCGGCAGGGACTGAGGAATTTATCAGGATCAAAATAAATATGAAAGGAGCAAAGCCCAGGTAAAAAGAATGAGGAAAACCCATTGTAGAACTTTGAAAACCTAACCCTGAGATAATTACATGTTTCAGCTATAAAATCACACACGTTTTAATGCCAAAGACACACCAGAATGGCTTTTCAAGAGGTGTTGAATGGTCCAATCGCAGTCTGGACTTGGATCTGCTGGAAATATCAGAGACGAGGTTTAAATATTGCTGTCCATCAATGATTCCCAACCAAATGTATTGAACCAAATGTATTGAAAACAAAGGATATACAGTATGTTTCCCTAAGAGTTGTGCAGAGTTGGTAGAATCGTATTTAAAATTATTCACGGCAGGTAAAGGTGCTTCCACCAATTATTAACAAATTACATTTGGAAAACATTCTAATATTTTTCTTTCACTTTCAAAGTGGAGTAGGTTGTGAAGATCGGTAGCAAAAAAACCTTGGAACAATCACTTCCATATTCCTTACCATCGGATTTAGAAACCAAAACTCTCCTCACAATATTCTCTAAAAAGAAAGGCTAATCTCATCCTTCCCATTGATGTTATAGACTCAACAACATTCTCTAAAACCACCGTATCTTTCCCAATTATGTTCAGGTCCAATCCACTCAGTCAACTCAAAATGGTTACTATACTACAATAAAGTCCTTACCATCGTGTTTGTAGGTCATCTCCTGACAACCAGAGAAGTAGAGACAGACCATAGCACACAGGCCGACAAAGAAGGAGAAGTAGAGGATGAGCTGGAAGTACTCATACATACTGTTGTTATACTAGAACCCCCCCCCCCCCAACAAATCTAGTATCTTCCAAGGCAATCTACACTGTACGTGCCAGTCCTCGAGCACTGAGCTCTGACGCACAACCGTGTCTCAGTCGCGCACTCCGCAGACAAAGACGGAGCGAGAGAGGAGTGTTAACTAGCATTCACTCCTCCCAAAGGGAGAAAAAAAAAAAACTGGATGATCTTTAAGATCGTCTGCAGGCCTGCGAGGTAGCAGTGGAATACTTTTCCATTCCAGTCAAACTCTTTCCATAAGTGTGTTCTGTTCCATTCCCAGTTTGAGAGTCCTAATTGACGTTTTCGGTTTGAGGTTAATAGTCTCAATAACCCTCCCGGTTTGAGAGTGGAGCGTTCCTGTCGCCGTTTTCCGTTTCAGAGTGAGAGACCCAACAGCTAGCTCCAGTTATAGATGCAGTGAGTGTGTTGAATCTTCCATCACCTTCTCGCTTAACATACATCACTGACTCTGCAAACTCTATTGAGAACCCAGCCCAATTGCGCTAATCGTGCCTCCTCATCAACACCTTATCTACCTATCATTCTGAGCTGAACAACAGGTGTCATCGTTCCCCTATGAGCCCAATTATAAACACACACAGTCACACAGTTGCGCGCACACAAACTACACAAAGACAAAACAAAAACACACATAGTTCTCCATTGAGCCCAATTACACAGAACCAGTGCATCGGCATCATGGGAAGAGACAGTTGCTAAGTGACAACACCACAGGATCAACAGTGTGTGACCAGAGATAGAGAACACAACAAAGAAACACCTAGTGCTAGAAAACAAAAAACCCACGTATACAAACACAAACACACAGACAGAAGGGCAAAGGGAGCAGTAGTCCTACTTTAGGTGGTAGTTTGAGGGTTTTTCTTCGGTTATTTTTGCAGAGCATCAGTCTGTCACGTTCCTGTGCCAAAAAGGAGCAGAGGACAGTTTAGGATTTTGACTCCACACCACATGCATTGTGTACGTATGAGAATGCTTTGTTTGATGTGGGACTGATCCTTAACCTGACAAACTAATTGCACTAATCTAGGCCATCTATCATCCCCTGCGTGTGAATTACTGGAGACAGAATCGGAATACGGTGTGATTTAGGCTTGTCAAAATGCACCCATGTTAAAAAGTGAGACGAGTAGGATTCTCAACAGAAGCAGGGTCAAGAGATTATGACAAAGAGTTGTGTACAACACCTTAAATCAAAGGCAAGGAGCCAGCAGAACATCATGCAAATGAGTGAATTTTCAGCAAGGCTCTGATTTAAGGTGATTAGAAAGGAGAGAGAGAGGGTGGTGGGTGGGTGGTGAGGGTCTGGAGGGCAGCCCAGGTGTACAGAGGACCAACATGTTACCCAACAGTTCACTGACCCTAACGGCACCCATTTTATCCTACTGTTTCAATGTGCTCTGGTAAAATTCAACAAAATGGCCCCCTCTTTGTTTATGAGCTAGTTGGCTGCCTGATTCACTAATCTCACTACAATAAGGATCTGTCAATGCCCTGTTATTTGGAAGCTCGGGTGATTTAAAGATCAGATAAACTGCAGTGTGAATGTCTGTGTGTCCGTCTCCCTAACCTGCGTGAGTTCGTCGATGATGCCTCGTTGCTCGGCAACCTGCAGCTTGAGGAACTCCACTTCCTGTTCCTCGTGGGCGTGGCTTAGGTCTGTCAGGGAGGTAGGCCTCTTCAGCTGCTGGGGCTGCTGGGAACGAGAGTGCGCCTTCTCCTTCTGAGAGGGAGGGAGGGAGGGAGGACATTCTCAGGGTTAGGCAACTCGAGCAGTGAGGTCAAGAGAGACAGGATTTCCTGAAACATAACGTAACTTTAAGTTGTGCAAGGTGACTTTGTAATCAAGGAGAATTGCAAATACTGCAGTCACACAGATGCTGCTACCTAATCATCTTGATGATTTTTCTCAATGGCCACTGGAGGTCTCCCTTTCCCTCCATTTCACAGAGCAATTACAAATCTCAAATGGTACCTACTGTACAATGTATACTGTTCAAAAATATAAAAAACGCTCATGTTTCATGAGCTGAAATAAAAGATCCCAGAAATGTTCCATATGCACAAGAAGCTTATTTCTCTCAAATGTTGTGCACAAATTAGTTTACATTCCTGTTAGGGAGCATTTCTCACTTGCCAATATAAACCATCCACCTGACAGGTGTGACACATCAAGAAGCTGATTAAAAATAACCATTACATAGGAGCACCTCATTCTGGGGACAATAAAAGGCCACTCTAAAATGTGCAGTTTTGTCACAGAGCACAATGCCACAGATGTCTGCAGTTGACATGCTGACTGCTAGAATGTCCACCAGAGCTGTTGCCAGAGAATTTAATGTTAATTTCTCTACCATAATCCACCACCAGAGTCATTTTAGAGAATTTGGAAGTACGTCCAACCGGCCTCACAACCCCAGATCACTTGTAAGCACGCGAGCCAAGGACCCTCATATCCGGCTTCCAAATGGTATCCAAATACTTCCAAATGGTGTCCTCTTCCCATCATGAAGGAGACATGACAAGGAAAGTAGACAAAAGAGGATATTTCTGGTTCTCTCACCATCTCTGCGTTCTCTCTGCTGAGGTTCTTGAGTTTCTCCTCCATGCGCTGCAAAGTCTGCAGGAGGTCATCATTCTTCTTCGACATCCTCTTATACTTATCTAACAGGGGCTTCATCTGACTCTCTGCCTCACGCACCCTCTTCAACTGACAGAGATGGAGGGAGAAAACAAGAGAAATAGTGACAGATGAGATGTGTAGACCTGTTTTTATATACCTGCACATTTCCATAACATCCCTTCAATGTACCCATAAGTCCCCATAATGTCCCTACAATGTTCAGTTATCCACCAAGTTATTGTCTGTGTGTGTTTGTGTACGTGTGTGTTCCTCACCAGTTCGTTCCTCTCATCTGCCAGCAGTGCGTTCCTGTCCTCCAGCTTCCTGGTAACAGAGTGGAGCTCAGCTATCTTCAGCTGGAACCTCCTCGCATCCCGAAGATCTTCCACCTCCTGAGAGAGACACAGACAGAGAGAGAGAGACACAGAGAGAGACCGACATAAATTGGGGAGATGATTAGAGACAAAGACAATGTGTGAATGAGTTGACCACAAGGTTTTTGAAAAATACCATGTCAGTAAAATGTGTTTGTGCACAAGTGTGTGCGTGTGTATTTTAAAAATGGGGCTGTCCTCACCTGGTTGTTGATATAGTCCTGGGTTTCCCCCAGGGTAGGGACCACCTCTCTCTTGGGACTGCCGTGGTGCCTCTCTGCCTCCCTGACTTGGCCCAGCTGCTCGTCCAGAGCCTCCTTCTGCAGCTGGAGCTTCTGAGCATAACCTGCCTGCAACCCCAGCTCCCTCTCCAACGCAGACACCACACGGTCCTTCCCCTTCAGCTCATCCATCTAAGAAAGATGGGAGGATGGAGAGGAGGAGAGAGGGAGACAGAGCGATATGAGAGAGAAAGAAAGGAGAGAGAGAGTGATAGACATCTAAATGTTCACTCTGGAACTCGCCCGCCTTAACCCGACCTGCACTCTCTTTCTACCCCATTGTTCCCTTCCTCCACCAACGGCTCATCCTTTCCCAACCACAGACGAGTGAACGAACAGGTATGCGACACCAACACCGTTGAGTGTAATTCAGTCATGAATCCTAGTTCACACTCCCCCTTCTCTCTTCCGGTCTTCATCTCACTGCTCCGCTCACTCTCGCCTCCTTTCCCTCTCCTTATCCCAGTAAAATGATATTAGTCAAATGGCCCGGCTGTAAAACCGGTTAGAGATACCTCTTTTACGGCCCTGTGCTAGCATGCTGTGTTCTTCTGTCTTGTCGTCAACAGTCGGTGTGTGTTACCTGTGCTACCCTGGGTCTCTGAAAAGCAATACTACACAGTGTGAAATAGAACTGGAGATCAACATAGGACACAGTGCAATTCAAGCTACTGTTCAGATCGAGTGCATACAGGGAAGTGCATGCAGGGAACTCAGCAGTACAGGATCTGAGGAATCAATCTATTGCTTGAGGGTAATTCCAGTTTCACTTAACTATGATTTATGTTGGTTTGGAATTTGGTTAACTTTCAGGTCACTCAGCACCAGACAACCATGTCGTCTCTCACATGGTCTTGTTTGATGTGGGTTAGGATCAATCAGGGGTTATGTGATCGGGCTAAGGCGTGGCGGCCATGTTACGGTCGACTCACCACCCTTCGGATGTCTCTCTCGCAGTCTCTCTTGATGCGGTTAATCTCATCCTGGTGCTGCTGGTAGGCTGTTCGGAGGTCGGCTGCTTTGGCCTTGTCTGCCTGCAGTGCGTTAGCCAGAGCCTCCTCAACCTGCTTCCGTGCCGTCTCCTGCTTCATGACCTGAGGGGTACACACACAAACAGACACAATTAGAGTGTATATACACTTCCAAGTACTGGGACCCTGAAGCAATTAAGATGATTCAGGAGATAATAATGTCATAGGACTCTGCTAGTCCAGAAACAAAGAAGACGCTCTGTTTCTTTAAATAAGAACTTTCAAAACCAGACTAAAACAGTCAAACTTCTCATACTGAAAACAAGAGGCATCTACCTGTGATTCTGATTGACCATGGGGGGAAAAAATGACAAAATCTAATACAACAATGCAAGTTGGATTCAAGTTGATTCCCAAGGTCAACCTACCTCCTGCTGCAGTTTGAGTCTCTCCCCATCGAAGGCCCTCCTGGCCTCCTCCCGGGCCTCTCCTAGCAGGGCGCTCTTCAGCTTGTCAGCCGCCCCGTCCCTTAGCGCATGGACCAGCCCCTGGAGCCGCTGCACCTCCCCGTCGCGGATCTTAATGGTACGTGATAGCTCCAACTCGTGTTGCCGTGCCAACGACTCGCGAGCGGAAGCCAGCTCGCGGAGCTTCTCCTCGTGCAGTTTGGCGCGGAGGTCGGTGAGGACCACTGTGTGTTTGTGTTGTTCCAGCTCCCTGGCTTGCCTCTGCTCCTGGAGACGCTCTCTCAGCTTAGAGACCTACCCAGCGGAAGGAGAGGACGGTGGGATAGAGGACAGGGGAGGAGAGAGGCAAAGGGGAGGAGAGGTTTGCAGGGGAAATAGGAAAAAGAGAGAGTGTTAATGATTTCCTAATAGTATCATTAAGCAATAAGGCCCAAGGAGGTGTGGTATATGGCCAACATACAACGGATAAGGGCTGTTCTTAAGCACAACGCAACGTGCCTGGATACAGACCTTAGCCGAGGTATATTGGCCATATAGCACAAACCCCCGAGGTGCCTTATTGTTATTATAAACTGGATACCAACGTAATTAGAGCAGTAAAAATACATGTTTTGTCATACCAGTGGTATATGGCCTAATATACCATGGCTGTCAGCCAATCAACATTCTGGGCTCGAACCACCCAGTTTATAATTAACAGTGGATCATTGTATAGAGGGGGCGGGCCTACCTTGCCCTTCTCCTGCTGCAGTTCTATCTGGAAATCCATCAGCTTGCTCCTCAGCTCCTCATTGGCTGTCTGCGGCAAGTCGCCCATGACCTCCGTCCTCTCCTTCCCACGCGTCTTCTTGGAAGGCGGGGCTGAGGTGGGTGTGGTCGATGACATTGTGCTCCGCCCACCCAATCAGAGGACACGACTCAGAGGGGATGAGGAAGTGGAGGAGAATCAGGCGATGCTCTTCCTCCCCACACAGCCTTCCCTATGTAACTTCATCATCCTAGTCTACATCACTGGCTGAAGATCCACGTCTGTCCTGCAGAGAGCGATAAGAACAACAGGTAAGTAATGTGAAAACAAAAATCATAGGCCAGCAGAGTGGAGCTTGAGGAAAACATTATATTATGAGACCTGGAAACACCCACACATGCTCACACAGACACTTTCAACATCCACAGAGCTCACACAGACAGACACACACTATTTCAACATCCACAGAGCTCACACAGAGACACACACACACTATTTCAACACCCACAGAGAGCACACTGGCAGGCCATTTATCATAATCCAATTCCTCTCCATGGGATCCGCTTAGAGGCTCCATCGTGCATGAAATTCTGTCTGGCCAGGGCCAAGAGAACCTCCTCCTCCTCCTCCTCCTACTACTACTACAGCCAAGCGAACCCTCTACTACTACTACTACTACAGCCAAGCGAACCCTCTACTACTACTACAGCCAAGCGAACCCTCTACTACTACTACTACTACAGCCAAGCGAACCCTCTACTACTACTACACTACTACAGCCAAGCGAACCCTCTACTACTACTACTACAGCCAAGCGAACCCTCTACTACTACTACTACAGCCAAGCGAACCCTCTACTACTACTACTACAGCCAAGCGAACCCTCTACTACTACTACTACAGCCAAGCGAACCCTCTACTACTACTACTACAGCCAAGCGAACCCTCTACTACTACTACTACAGCCAAGCGAACCCTCTACTACTACTACTACAGCCAAGCGAACCCTCTACTACTACTACTACAGCCAAGCGAACCCTCTACTACTACTACTACAGCCAAGCGAACCCTCTACTACTACTACTACAGCCAAGCGAACCCTCTACTACTACTACTACAGCCAAGCGAACCCTCTACTACTACTACTACAGCCAAGCGAACTCTCTACTACTACTACTACAGCCAAGCGAACCCTCTACTACTACTACTACAGCCAAGCGAACCCTCTACTACTACTACTACAGCCAAGCGAACCCTCTACTACTACTTCTACAGCCAAGCGAACCCTCTACTACTACTACAGCCAAGCGAACCCTCTACTACTACTACTACTACTACAGCCAAGCGAACCCTCTACTACTACTACTACAGCCAAGCGAACCCTCTACTACTACTACTACTACAGCCAAGCGAACCCTCTACTACTACTACTACAGCCAAGCGAACCCTCTACTACAACTCTACTACTACAACTACCGCAGCCGAGAGAACCCTCTACTACCACTGCCGCAGCCGAGAGAACCCTCTACTACCACTGCCGCAGCCGAGAGAACCCTCTACTACTACTGCCGCAGCCGAGAGAACCCTCTACTACTACTACCGCAGCCGAGAGAACCCTCTACTACTACTACCGCAGCCGAGAGAACCCTCTACTACTACTACCGCAGCCGAGAGAACCCTCTACTACTACTACCGCAGTCGAGAGAACCCTCTACTACTACTACCGCAGTCGAGAGAACCCTCTACTACCACCGCAGTCGAGAGAACCCTCTACTACCACCGCAGTCGAGAGAACCCTCTACTACCACCGCAGTCGAGAGAACCCTCTACTACTACCACCACCGCAGCAGCCGAGAGAACCCTCTACTACCACCGCAGTCGAGAGAACCCTCTACTACTACCACCACCGCAGCAGCCGAGAGAACCCTCTACTACTACCACCACCGCAGCAGCCGAGAGGAGTCCCTACTACTACCACCGCAGCAGCCGAGAGGAGTCCCTACTACTACCACCGCAGCAGCCGAGAGGAGTCCCTACTACTACCACCGCAGCAGCCGAGAGGAGTCCCTACTACTACCACCGCAGCAGCCGAGAGGAGTCCCTACTACTACCACCGCAGCAGCCGAGAGGAGTCCCTACTACTACCACCGCAGCAGCCGAGAGGAGTCCCTACTACTACCACCGCAGCAGCCGAGAGGAGTCCCTACTACTACCACCGCAGCAGCCGAGAGGAGTCTCTACTACTACTACTACCGCAGCAGCCGAGAGGAGTCTCTACTACTACTACTACCGCAGCAGCCGAGAGGAGTCTCTACTACTACTACTACCGCAGCAGCCGAGAGGAGTCTCTACTACTACTACTACTACCGCAGCAGCCGAGAGGAGTCTCTACTACTACTACTACCGCAGCAGCCGAGAGGAGTCTCTACTACTACTACTACTACCGCAGCAGCCGAGAGGAGTCTCTACTACTACTACTACTACCGCAGCAGCCGAGAGGAGTCTCTACTACTACTACTACTACCGCAGCAGCCGAGAGGAGTCTCTACTACTACTACTACCGCAGCAGCCGAGAGGAGTCTCTACTACTACTACCGCAGCAGCCGAGAGGAGTCTCTACTACTACTACTACTACCGCAGCAGCCGAGAGGAGTCTCTACTACTACTACTACCGCAGCAGCCGAGAGGAGTCTCTACTACTACTACTACTACCGCAGCAGCCGAGAGAAGTCTCTACTACTACTACTACCGCAGCAGCCGAGAGGAGTCTACTACTACTACCGCAGCAGCCAAGAGGAGTCTCTACTACTACTACCGCAGCAGCCAAGAGGAGTCTCTACTACTACTACCACCGCAACAGAGAGAACCCTCTACTACTACCACCGCAGCCGAGAGGAGCCTCGACTACCACTACCGAACCCTCTATTACCACCGCAGCCGAGAGGAGTCTCTACTACTACCACCGCAACCGAGAGAACCCTCTACTACTACCACCGCAGCCGAGAGGAGCCTCTACCACTACTACCACCGCAGCCGAGAGGAGCCTCGACTACCACTACCGAACCCTCTATTACCACCGCAGCCGAGAGGAGTCTCTACTACTACCACCGCAACCGAGAGAACCCTCTACTACTACCACCGCAGCCGAGAGGAGCCTCTACCACTACTACCACCGCAGCCGAGAGGAGCCTCTACCACTACTACCACCGCAGCCGAGAGGAGCCTCGACTACCACTACCGAACCCTCTATTACCACCGCAGCCGAGAGGAGTCTCTACTACTACCACCGCAACCGAGAGAACCCTCTACTACTACCACCGCAGCCGAGAGGAGCCTCTACCACTACTACCACCGCAGCCGAGAGGAGCCTCTACCACTACTACCACCGCAGCCGAGAGGAGCCTCGACTACCACTACCGAACCCTCTATTACCACCGCAGCCGAGAGGAGTCTCTACTACTACCACCGCAACCGAGAGAACCCTCTACTACTACCACCGCAGCCGAGAGGAGCCTCTACCACTACTACCACCGCAGCCGAGAGGAGCCTCTACCACTACTACCACCGCAGCCGAGAGGAGCCTCGACTACCACTACCGAACCCTCTATTACCACCGCAGCCGAGAGGAGTCTCTACTACTACCACCGCAACCGAGAGAACCCTCTACTACTACCACCGCAGCCGAGAGGAGCCTCTACCACTACTACCACCGCAGCCGAGAGGAGCCTCGACTACCACTACCGAACCCTCTACTACCACCGCAGCCGAGAGAACCCTCTACTACTACCACCGCAGCCGAGAGGAGCCTCTACCACTACTACCACCGCAGCCGAGAGGAGCCTCGACTACCACTACTACCACCGCAGCCGAGAGGAGCCTCGACTACCACTACCGAACCCTCTATTACCACCGCAGCCGAGAGGAGTCTCTACTACTACCACCGCAACCGAGAGAACCCTTTACTACTACCACCGCAGCCGAGAGGAGCCTCTACCACTACTACCACCGCAGCCGAGAGGAGCCTCTACCACTACTACCACCGCAGCCGAGAGGAGCCTCGACTATCACTACCGAACCCTCTACTACCACCGCAGCCGAGAGAACCATCTCCTACTACCGCAGCCGAGAGAACCATCTACTACTACCGCAGCCGAGAGAACCATCTACTACTACCGCAGCCGAGAGAACCATCTACTACTACCGCAGCCGAGAGAACCATCTACTACTACCGCAGCCGAGAGAACCATCTACTACTACCGCAGCCGAGAGAACCATCTACTACTACCGCAGCCGAGAGAACCATCTACTACTACCGCAGCCGAGAGAACCATCTACTACTACCGCAGCCGAGAGAACCATCTACTACTACCGCAGCCGAGAGAACCATCTACTACTACTACCGCAGCCGAGAGAACCATCTACTACTACCGCAGCCAAGAGAACCATCTACTACTACAGCCAAGAGAACCATCTACTACTACAGCCAAGAGAACCCTCTATTGGATGGTCTGGGACTACTATTGGATGGTCTGGGACTACTATTGGATGGTCTGGGACTACTATTGGATGGTCTGGGACTACTATTGGATGGTCTGGGACTACTATTGGATGGTCTGGGACTACTATTGAATGGTCTGGGACTACTATTGAATGGTCTGGGACTACTATTGAATGGTCTGGGACTACTATTGAATGGTCTGGGACTACTATTGAATGGTCTGGGACTACTATTGAATGGTCTGGGACTACTATTGAATGGTCTGGGACTACTATTGAATGGTCTGGGACTACTACAAATTATTCAGTCTCTCCTCTCCCCAAGCCTAGTTAAATAAAGGTTAAATAAAAATTAAGAAATAAAGCACTCTTCAGCCATCCGAGGGAGTCCACATCTAATCCTCAGACCTCTGCTGGCCTCTTTCCTCTCATCTCAAACCTCCCACCCTTGTGTCGGTCCTCCCCAGATCCATCCCCACTCCTTAGATACCTTCTGCCCTCCGCTTTGCAGTTATAACGCTACCAGCCATGTTGTGCTGCAGATGTGAGAAGTTAGTTTATGAGACAGCATGACAGAATATATAAACAGTACCCTCACTCTTTCTAGATTCATAAGGCTAAGGAAGTGTTCCAGCGTAACCCAGTAACCATCCAGTTCTGCTGAGTAATAAATAAATCATTCAAAATGGAGATGAAGCATTAAGACCGGAGGCTACGCCATCCTTTCCCGCCCGCACACCACTCACACAGATGGCAGCAATTGTTACCAAGGCAACTCGTGCTCTTAAACTTCACTCCTCCCACATTAAAGGACCCTGTGAAAGAGGGAAGTGTCTCCCGGAGGATTTCAGACATCTCGTCACACACACCTGTGTTGCACTCACACCGAACACACACAGACTATGTTATTTCTTTATCTAGAGACCATCTCTCTCAGACGAGGATGACGGAGTCAGAAATGTATTGCTGCGGGGCAGGGGAGCGCTCTACCACACCGACAGACAGAATGAACAGGCAGGCACTGGGTGAAAACAGGAAGACAGGAAGAGATGGAGAGAGAGAGAGGTGGAGGGGCAATCACACTGAACCTCCTCTGCCTCCTCCCCCCAATCTGCCCTACTTTCCCACCTCCATCCTGTCCGTTGCTATGATGATGTCACGCAGCAGAGTGGAGAGGAAAGCTCATTCTCCCATTCACTCACTCACACACACACACAGAGAGGGAGAGAAATGAGAGGACATTGCACACAGCCACACACACACATAAAGAAAACCACATCTGTATTCTTACTAACATCTATTTACAAACACACACCGACCCATTCATTCCTAACCAGAGTCTGCCAACAAGCTATGCTCAAAATGTTGTGTGTCGAGCGATCAGCGAAGGGTTATACCATGTTTGGAGAATAATTAAATTGTGCAATCAATACCAACAGGATGAGAAGCATGGCTCAGCTTGTAGCTCAAATACGTGTTTGTGGGTGTAGTTTTGATTTAGCGCTCAATTGCAGGGTGAATTTGTCGATATGAACTCCATGCATTTTGCAATCTCTGTTTTGGAATGTGAACGGCATGCCCCTCTAGTCTTCCAGCCCAGTAGCACATCAAACACAACCACTTCACATCTGCCATCCCTGGAACAGATGTGCACGTCCACCACCGTGTGTCTGGGGAAGTTATTGGTCCAGGGAAAATCAGGAATGTATTAAACGGGAAGCTGTGTTGTTTTACAAGGGAAGAAACTAACATATGTTGAGCACTTGTTGGCTGCTTTTACTTCACTCTGCAGTCCAACTCATCCCAAACCCTCTCAATTAGGTTGAGGTCAGGTGATTGTGGAGGCCAGGTCATCTGATGCAGCACTCCATCACTCTCCTTGGTTAAATAGCCCTTACACAGCCTGGAGGCGATTATGATTTTTCAACGCCGATACCGATTATTGGGGGGACCAAAAAAGCTGATACCGATTAAAATCGGCCAATTTTATTTTAATTTGTAATAATGACAATTACAACAATACTGAATGAAACACTTATTTTAACTCAATATAATACATAAACAAAATCAATTTAGTCTCAAATAAATAATGATAATGGTCAATTTGGTTGAAATAATGCAAAAACAAAGTGTTGGAGAAGAAAGTAAAAGTGCAATATGTGCCATGTAAGACATTTAAGTTCCTTGCGAAGAACATGAGAACATATGAAAGCTGGTGGTTTCTTTTAATATGGGTCTTCAATATTCCCAGGTAAGAAGTTTTAGGTTGTAGTTATTATAGGACTATTTCTATCTATACCATTTGTATTTCATATACCTTTGACTATTGGATGTTCTTATAGGCACTTTAGTATTGCCAGTGTAACAGTATAGCTTCCGTCCCTCTCCTCGCCCCTACCTGGGCTCGAACCAGGAAAACATCGACAACAGCCACCCTCGAAGCATCGCTACCCATCGCTCCACAAAAGCCGCGGCCCTTGCAGGGCAAGGGAAACAACTACTTCAAGGTCTCAGAGCGAGTTACGTCACCGATTGAAACGCTATTAGCACGCACCCCGTTAACTAGCTAGCCATTTCACATCGGTTACACCAGCCTAATCTCGGGAGTTGATAGGCTTGAAGTCATAAACAGCTCAATGCATGAAGCACAGGGAAGAGCTGCTGGCAAACGCACGAAAGTGCTGTTTGAATGAATGCTTACAAGCCTGCTGCTGCCTACCACCGTTCAGTCAGACTGCTCTATCAAATCATAGACTTAATTATAACATAATAACACACAGAAATACAAGCCATATGTCATTAATATGGTCAAATCTGGAAACTATCATTTCGAAAATAAAACGTTTATTCTTTCAGTGAAATACGAAACCGTTCCGTATTTTATCTAACGGGTGGCATCCATAAGTCTAAATATTCCTGTTACATTGCACAACCTTCAATGTTATGTCATAATTACGTAAAATTCTGCCAAATTAGTTCGCAACGAGCCAGGCGGCCCAAACTGTTGCATATACCCTGACTCTGCGTGCAATTAATGCAAGAGAAGTGACACAATTTCCCTGGTTAATATTGCCTGCTAACCTGGAACTCTTTTAACTAAATATGCAGGTTTTAAAAAATATACCTCTCTGTATTGATTTTAAGAAAGGCATTGATGTTTATGGTTAGTTACATTCGTGCAACGATTGAGCTTTTTTTGAAAATGCGCTTTTGTTAAATCATCCCCCGTTTGGCGAAGTTTGTCTTCACACAGTTTGCAATGAGCCAGGTGGCCCAAACTGCTGAGATGTGTCTGTTACTTCAACTCTGTGAAGCATTCATTTGGGCTGCAATTTGAGGTGCAGATAACTCTAATAAAGTTATCCTCTGCAGCAGAGGTAACTCTGGGTCTTCCTTTCCTGTTGTGGTCCTCATAAGGGCCAGATTCATCATAGCGCTTGATAGTTTTTGCGACTGCAGATAAAGTAATGATGGACTGTCGTTTCTCTTTGCTTATTTGAGCTGTTCTTGCCATAATATGTACCTGGTCTTTTACCAAATATGGTCATCTTCTGTATACCACCCCTACCTTGTCACAACACAACTGACTGGCTCAAACACATTAAGAAGGAAAGAAATTCCACAAATGTACTTTTAACAAGGCACACCTGTTAATTGAAATGCATTCCAGGTGACTACCTCTTGAAGCTGGTTGAGAGAATGCCAAGAGTATGCAAAGCTGTCATCAAGGAAAAGGGTGACTACTTTGAAGAATCTCAAATATATTCCATTTTTTTGGGTTACTAAGTGATTCCATAGTTTTGATGTCTTCACTATTATTCTACAATGTAGAAAATAGTAAAAAATAAAAGAAGAATCCCTTGAATGAGTAGGTGTGTTCAAACATTTGACTGGTACTGTATATTTAACATGACTATCACGCTAGTCTGCACAACCAATTCATACACCCAATTAAATGTATACACTCTCTATTGGGAAATATTGCTCAAAGTTCCATGTTTGAACAGTCAAGTCATATGAAAAGGAAACAGAGTGAAGGACGAACCCGCTCCTCAGAGGCCTAGCTAGTCAAATGTGGCACTGAGACAATCTGCTTAACAAAAACAACAAAGAGCTTATTAACACAACAGAGCAGGAGAATGGGACATGGTGAGGAAATACTTCTGAGGAGATTCATAACCAACCAACTAAGAGAGGCAGACTTCCACTTTAAAAGTCCCCTGAAGATTCACTCAGTAGCAATACCGCAAACACTAGGAACAGACAGAACCAAATATCCAATACTACCAAACAGCAGAATCGCTATCCAAACAGTCTCTCACCAACACTCACCACCATACAGTACAATACATTAGCAGCCTAAGGTGATATGTTATTAAAAAAAATCCCTTCCGAACAGCCAAATGACCAACCTGAACCTAAACCAAAAAATGTAATATTATTACAAACATCTTCCTTCCGGAGTTTCCTGTCCCTGTGTTTTACACACTACATTGTACTCAGGGAGCTTTAGTTGTGGTACCATACGATGTACCATCATGATTGACAGTGTACTGCACTGCTTTGTAGTAAAGGTGTCATTGCCAGAGAACAGATATGGCAGCAGTACCAGCTTAACAGTGCAAAAGTAGCGTGGCAATAAAGGCAGATGCCTTTAGACTGGTCCAGAGCTCATTAGCCAAACACAGATGGACCACCTCTAGGCCAGTCTGCACAACAGAGCCCACACACACGCATGAACATACACGGCTGGGTTAAATATCAATATAGCCAAAGTGACTGAAGTGAGACAGAACACCCACTAACTACGCACTGACTGGGTTTAAAATGTACCTATAAAAAGGTTCAGTGGTGTAAAGTAATTAAGTAAAAATACTTGTTAGTTGTTTTTTGGGTATCTGTACTTTACTATTTATATTTGAGTACTTTTACTTCACTACATTCCTAAAGACAATTAGAACATTTTGAATGCTTAGCAGGACAGGAAAAGCCTCTGATCTGGCACTCACTAAACACATGTTTCGTTTGTAAATGATGTCTGAGTGTTGGAGTGTGCCCCTGGCTATCTGTAAAAAAATTAAATAACAAGAAAAATGGTGCCTTCTGGTTTGCTTAATATAAGAAATTTAAAATTATTTATACTTTCACTTTTGATACTTAAGTATATTTGAGCAATTACATGTACTTTTTAAACTTAAGTATATTCAAAACCAAATACTTTTTAGACTTTTACTCAAGTAGTATTTTACTGGGTGACTTTCACTTTTACTTGAGTCATTTTCTATTTGAAAATATCTTACTTTTGCTCAAGGATGACAATTGGGTACTTTTGCCATCACTGAAAGGATGGGAGACACACACAGAGGGGCACACTCCTCACATACTGTACATTAATTCACTACAGGATTCACACACACACACACACACACACAAACACACGGCAGGCTGTGCTGTGATAAAAGCTGCAGCAGAGAGGGAGAGAGCAGATTGTGGACTTACAGAACAGGTCTGGCCAGCCTCCAGGCCCAGGATTGGACCTTCCATAGGGGGAGAAGAGGAAAAGTGACCTGGCAGAGGATGCTGAAACCCTTCTAATGTTAAGACAATATGACAAATACCTAGAGCTATAATAATAATAATAATAATGTTTTTGACACATCTGTTCACTCTTGGACATTAACCACGTTTCCATACACAGTTTTTATACGAGTAAAGTTATACCGTAGAAACAAATATCACAACAACTGTGACGGAAACAGGACGTTGCGGTACAATTGTATAAATTCCGACAAAATGTGTTCGTTAGACATGGTGGGATCTTTTTGTGTCAGTAAAATTAAGTATGGAGGAAATGGCAGTAAAAACACCTTTAAGTCGCAAATATTGATATAATAACCATCAAATTGAAGTAAACTTGGAGTCACGCGATGACATGGTATGTGCTCCTCCCACTACGACTCAGGAAACCATGCAGTTTATTATGCTACAGATGAAATAAGTTATGATCAACTTCACAGGGTGGTGAAAGTGCAGGGTATGCACTTGATGCTCGTTCCCAATAGATGTCAAGGGTCTTATTCTGATGACAAGATGATCGATGCTTGACCAAAATATTCTCGCTCTAATCCATAATAATCTCATCGTGTAAACTAACCTACTCAACACTATCTGCAACATATTGGCTGGAGCGCATGTGCCAACCCAAAACGAGGCATATTTATTCATTTGAGATGTGTTTGATGTCGTTTTCCCCTTTAGACCCATTTGGCAAAGTGGACCTGAAGGTGGTTCCTGGCATGATGCCTCCACGGTCATACAAAATGGATGGGGAAATGATATGCCCTTAACACAACCTGTACACATACTGTAATATGATCATTTCTACAATGCAGTCCACCTGTACTGTCAGTAGAGCATAGAAATGCTTCCCTTATCCCGATGGTGTGACAAAGGCATTTCTAGACCTGCTAAACTTTCTTTGTTGTTACTTTTAAGGTTGGAGTCAACAAGCAATAGCCTACCTCCGGAAGGCAGAGCCAAGAACCATTTGTCCGCCAGCTCGGGGGAACGCTACACTGCTCACAGACCTGTGTAAGGTTCAATGTAATTGCATATAGTGGACACTTGCTGGACATTTGAAACTCTGTGTATTGGTCTTGTTTGAACACTTATTTTACATCTTATGTATTAGGGATAGGGAGCAGTGTTGGAAAAAGTACTCAATTGTCATACTTGAGTAAAAGTAAAGATACCTTAACAGAAAATGACTCAAGTAAAAGTCACCCAGTAAATTACTACTTGAGTAAAAGTCTAAAAGTATGTGTTTTTAAATGCACTAATTTACAATGGTGGAAAAAGTACTCAATTGTCATACTTGTGCAAAAGTAAAAAGTCAAAGTAAACGCTACACATCAAACCAGATGGCACAATTTCCTTGTTTTTCTATTTACGAACAGTCAGGGTCACACTCCAACACAATTTCCTAACACATTATTTGTGTTTAGTGAGTCCACCAGAGCAGAGGCAGTAGGGATGACAACACGTTATATTAATAGGTGCATGAATTGTACCAATATTGCCGTCCTGCCTGATCTTTTGAAACGTAATGAGTACTTTTGGGTGTCAGGGAAAACATATTTGAGTAAAAAGTACATATTTTCTTCAGGAATGTTCTGGAGTAAAAGTTGTCAAAAATATATATAGTAAAGTACAGAAGAAGAAAAAACTACTGAAGTAGTTTGATTTCAAATTATTTTTTACTTAGTTACTTTACACCACTGATAGGGAGGGTGGTGAGTGGAAAGGGAAGGGAAAGGGGAACCCTAGTCAGTTGCACAACAATGCATTCAACGGAAATGTGTCTTCCCCATTTAACCCAACCCCTCTGAATCAGAGGTGCGGGGGTGCTGCCTTAAATCGGCGTAACCCAATGCGCTGGGTTTTGAAGAATCTACTCAATGCATTGGGTTAAAATAACCCAACGTGATATGCTATAATGAACCATTTGTTTTTAGTGAGTACAAACAACTCTATATTCACAACAGTCCAAGTCATGATGGGAGCTGCAGTGTTGTGTAAAGAGAGGGAACAGAAGGCTCAACAGTATACTATTGCAGTCTATTAAAAGGACTGCTTGCTACCTACTGTCTGTGATGATGGAACTATGCTGAATTTTAATAGAGCAATGTGTGGGATTTAAACAGCAGTGTGTGTGTGTGTGTGTTCAGGGCCAGGACGATAACACTGTGCCAATGCTTTTTCCCAAAGTGAAAACACCAAGCAGACCAAACTCTTTGGTTCTTTAAAAACCTGTTGTATGTAAAAGGTTGTGTGCTTTAGCTTGGGAAAACAAATCAGTTGTGACTATGGATGACAACATAGGGATTTTTGTTTCCAACATTCAGGCTGTTTTCCTAAAGTTAAACCCACTTCATGTTTAGTTTCCTTGCTTAGCTACTAAAGAGAATTGCGATACCGGTATCGCCCTGGCCCGTGTGTGTGTGTGTAGCAGCAGAAGCGATAGCAGTAGCAGCCTCTCATCCCCTCACACACGACAATGCATCCAGTAACCTCATTAAACCTGCCTCCATCTCTTGTTTTCTCCAACACTCTTACCCTACTCAAGGCTGGGGTCTGGGGTGAGATGGGTAAGAGGTGAGGGGTGAGAAAGGGAGAGGGATACAGATCCAGCATTGAAAGCAAGGAGAGATAAAGTGAGAAAGGCAAGGCAGAGTGGGACACACATTAGACTCCATACCAAATCTATTAGAAGGGCAGGGATAAAAGGGCAGAGGTTGGGGGTCAGGAGTTTGAGGGTTGGAGGAGAGGCAGTGAAGAGAGCAAATGGTCCAGGCAGCTGTTGCTCTAAAGATCCAATTAGCAAAGAGTCACATTTGATGACAAATCTGGGTTTAGGTGCCCAAAGCACCTGCGGATCACCCGTTCTAATCACCATCATTAGTGATGTAAGCGAGACACATATCTTGTGTCCACTTGGAGAAATTATGTACATGCGTCCAGTTGTTTCAAGCAATTTTACAGTATTCAGGCAATATTACAGTACCGTAGGCTAGAGTAGATGGCCATGTCAGATGGACATGTAATATTGGTGATGGACATGTCCCTAGCACATCAGCTATTTACCCCCCCCCCCCCCCTCCCCAAATGTCTATGGCCAGCCCTGCCGCAGACCACAACATCCATATGCATGGCCAAGATGGCTCTAAAAAGCTGAAGATCAGCAATCTGTCATGGCCATGTTGTAACATCAGCAGGCTAGACACAATAATACAATGTTACACGGACTCCGTGTAAAGAAGATACAAATTTAAAGACGGAAGTATAGAAGTATAGAGTTAGGTGATGACTGGCAGCGCTACCCGGATATCAGAGGATGTCGCCCGTTGCAGAAGCCACAGTCTGCCTGTCAGTTTGCGCACGTCACACAAATTCACAAATTTGCCTACAGAGCTATCGGGCTGGCCAACATAAACTTACTTAAATGGTGTCAGTCATCAAGTGAGAGGTATTCTTGTCGGTCTGGTTAAACGTTGCTGGTTCTCATTCACTATGGTAGCGGTGCCTCGGCGTCGGTTTATAAAGCGCACTCTCACCTCGATTTGAGATGCTGTGCTGGGCGTTCTCTTTTTTCCATCGAGCAGGCGAGTTACAAACTTATCCTCTCAAATAGTCTGCTATGAATGAATCCCTTTATAAATAGCAGCGGATGATAAAGTTTGGCCAAATGTAGGCTAAATTCCACTAAAACGTGGTGTCCGGACTGGATTAACGGTTCTGCGGTGGGCTTCTCTCTGCACGCTGGCACACACCACGCCTACACGACGTCAGTTTTCTCTCAAAACATTTCATCCAGCAGCTCAGCTCTCCCGGTGATAAAATGGGAGATAAAAAACCAACGCTACGTGGACGTGGGAAAATCATGGACGTCGCCGGTAACGCAAAAGACACGCGACACCTGACTGCGTGTTCAGGAATGACACCGCACGGGAAGAGCGTGCGGGAGAAGCGTGCACCGTCATAGCAGGACGCCTGGTGGTCTGGCAATAAACTATGCAATTACGCATATATGATGCTATCCCCCTTGTTTTTAAGATGTGCCTAATAATGCACAGAACCAGTCCTCTATCCTAGTAATAGGCTATTGAATAATGATGATACCCAATTAACCTCTGACCCTTTGAAGTGGACTGAATGTGAGAAATGTGAGAGAAAAAAAAACGTTTTTGCTTAGGCGCTGTTCCACGTCCTTCCCTAGTCCATTCTTTGCTCCTTCATCTAGTGAATGCTCATTCCAATGTCAATCAGGAGTGGGCAGTCAATGCAGCTATAGACTACCCATCCCACAGAGTAACCAGGCTGACTATCGGTATGCTTGTATAGGAGGAGTGTTTGCATTAGTGAACATCGCCCAGCAGTATAAGTATCTAGTGAGAGTAAATAAGAGTGTCTGCCTGAAGTCCCACAGTGGTGTGACTGTGACCCAGATTCCCTGGGCCTGGATGGATGCATTACTCACGCCCAGCTGCCTGTCTCTCTCTCTCTCTCTCTCTGCCTACTGCTGTGGTCTGTCTGAGTGGCATTCAACACACAGACATACACAAGCACAGACACACACTAACAGACTCCACTGCACACGTTAGTGGCAGCATATGTAGTCCATCGCTGCAGGGCCATAGGATGTTGGGAGGGTGAGTGTGGTTGGTAGGCTAGGCCTGATGCTGAGAACAGCACAATGAAGCTGTGTTTACACAGACAGACCAATTCTGATCTTTTTTTTCCCACTAATTGTTGTTTTGAATAGTTACATCAGATCTTTTCACATCAGATCTTTTTCAGAGCTGATCTGATTGGTATATAAGACCATTTAGTGAAAAATATCAGAATTGGGCTGTCTGGGTGAAAGCTGCATAACAGACTGATAAGGAAGGGAAGGGGCTTTGGGGGGATGGTTTGAATGCGGGGCAGGCAGAGAGAGACTGACTAATAGCGAGTGTTACTTTTCATCATTTTATGAATCGGTCTCCCAATTTTTTCAAACTTTATTTGTGTGCTGTTGGATGGGATGGCCGTTTGAGGCCGTAGTCAGTGTAGAAATAGTGGTGTTGGATGCTATAGCTATTCTATTTTCCTATGGCTGTACTGAAAGGAGTGTAGAAACAAGCCTCTGTCTTAATAAACTTTACATAACCAGCTTAAGAATTCATGTGTGTGACAGTATGAGCTTAAATATATTCACGAGCATTAACAATTTAAACAAATTATGAACCAGCTTCTTTAGTGACAGTCTGAAGGGCTCAGATGGGACCTGCGAGAGATTGAGTTATATGGAGATTTAGATCATCAAATGAAGCTACTGATAGTGATCCTGCCTTCCCACCACTCTCTCTCTCTCTCCCTTTCCTACACACACATCAAACATCCCTTGGATCCCCCTCTCTCCCCCATGTCCATGTTCTCAGGCAGTACAGTACAGGCTCCGAAATGTCGCCTTTTCCCAATGTTGATCCTAGTCCCACACTGTCACAGCCTGCCAGTAGTGATGTAATGCTTCATGTGTAGTAAATGAGCCTTCGTAGGCATGACTCACCCTCTATTACACAGACTACATGAGTCTGATGTTCCACATCCTTACCCAAAGCAGCAGCCAAAACACACACAGAACATAACTCAAACACACTGCACAGACTACATATTGGTATAGAAAGTGGTTGGGGTGCCATTTATTTATTTGTTCCTGTTCATTGAAAGACCGGACGGAATGTAAACATATCTGTCTGTGAGGAACGGTGTATGAGAACAGAACCATGGTAACAGAACCGTTCCATTACACATTCCAGTACTGATCTTTACTTTACAAATACACTTTTATACGTTCCTCAGCCAGCGTCATAACACAGACTCAGAATATCTAGATGAAAAGCTGCTGTGTGGCCAGTGCACGGAAGGAACAAAATGTGGGCTCAGGATGGAAAGGGTATATTTGCTTCAGCTGTAGAAAAGTAAACAACCGTTGCAGTGCGTTTATTAGCATCCTAGGCAAACATTTAACACAGCCTGTACATTGTGTTATGTAGACTAAACACTGTGTGTACAAAACATTGAGAACACCGTCCGAATATGGAGTTGCTTTCTTGAATAAGGCAGCTCCAAAATGCAGATGTTTCAGCCTAGCTCAGTACTTTCTGTGGTGGTGGGGCAGCCAGCGGAAAATACGGAGCGTAGGGGTTGGTAATGTTCTCTAATTGCGCCGTGATTGGCTCAGTGTTCTGTCACTCATGGGGACACTACGTCGCCGCAAAATCTATGGGGAGAGCTCAAAAATTCAGGCCCCTTGGGTGCTGCCATAGATTTACATTATAAGTGCCCATCCAAGAGAAGGCTCAAGGTCATTGGCCAGAGATAAAATTACGTCAAATCACGTTATATCTACCGTAGCTTTGATTGGACTAATCATGTCAGCATCATACTTTCAAAATCTTAGCTAGCAAGCTAGACAAGCAGTTATCATCATGAATCGAGTTGACAATATACTGGCAAATCATTACAATCCTAATCATATGAAGAGAAATTATAGATTAAATTTATCGGTGCTCATCGGCCATTGGACATAAACATTACACAACAAGTTGGAAATCGCAAATTCAACAATGAGTGGTTTGGAAGGAATCAGTGGCTAACTGCAAGCTTTGTAAAGCAATCACTAGCCTGCTATTCAGTGGAGAGTGTGTGTGGTCCAAGTCTGGGTTTAAGGGTCTCTTTTCCAAGCTTAAAACGATAAACAGTCACACACACCATGGTCCAGAAAAGGTTGAATACATTGGCCATGCTGTCAATCCAGCATGACTTCTGACGCGTTCAAAACAACTGAAAACTCGGAAATGGGAAATCTCAGACTTCAGTGAGTTGAAGACAACTGGGAACTCTGGAAAAAAAACTAGCTCCGACTGGGAAAATACACTGTGAGCGGTCATCCAACTTGGAATTCCAAGTCAGGAACTCTGTCCTCTTTCTAGAGCTCCGACCTGAAGATCCCTGACGTCATGATTCAACCTGGTTTTTTTCCAGAGTTAACGGTTGTTTTGAAAGCAGCATAAATCCAGAGAATGTCTGACTTTGACGACAAAGTTTGATGACAAAATCTGCCCACAAGGACCGCCGTGCCACCTTCTCGTTCAAGTGAGAGCTTTCATTGTCTGTTTATATGCCCCCTTTATTTATTCTACGGTTCTGACTTGGTGTACAAGGAGAATACTGTAAGGCCGGGCCAGGTTCTGAATTATGTGCTGTACATTTCAAAAGTGCTGAACAAATAGTTATATTGACTACGCCCGTCCAAGCTCGCTCATAAATGTCTTAATTGAAATGACGGATTTCCTTATCCGCTCATCACTCCCTTATGCCATAGTTTGTACAGTAGATCTCAATTGTCAATAGAAACGACAATTTTTTAAGCAAGTCAGCCATATCAGCTATGTTTTTTGAAAAGGCAGTAAATGAGGCTGAATGAACTGTTTCACTGCCAGACTGCTGACAGCCAGGTGTAGCAGTTGTAAGGATTCCCTCCATGGTGCTGAAAAGAAAGCCCTGCTGTTGGGACAGCTTTATGTAGGCTCTAACAGTTTGTGGGAACCGTTTGTCACTGTTATAGTGCAATTAATGCACTGTTTAGTGTTGTGTTGTGGATTTGCTGGCATGCACCTAAAAAACATTTTGGGAGTTTGCCCCACCAAGATTTATATGCTAAAATTACCACTGACTCCAAAGCCTCCCAAAGTTGTGTCAAGTTGGCTGGATGTCCTTTGGGTGGTGGACCATTCTTGATACACATGGGAAACTGTTGAGTGTGAAAAACCCAGCAGAGTTTCAGTTCCTGGCACCTACCAGTGATGTAAAAAGTACCCAATTGTCATACTTGAGTAAAAGTAAAGATACCTTAATAGAAAATGAAACTCTGCTGATGATACCTTAAGTAAAAGTGAGTCACCCAGTAAAATACTACTTGAGTAAAAGTATTTGCTTTTAAATATACTTAAGTATCAAAAGTAAGTGTAATTGCTAAATATAGTTATGTATCAAAAGTATAAATAATTTAAAATGTCTTATATTAAGTAAACCACACTGCTTAATTTTCTTGGTTTTAAATTGTATGGATAGCCAGGGGCACGCTCAAACACTAATATATAATTTACAAACAAAGTGAGTCTGCCAGATCAGAGGCAGTAGGGATAACTAGGGATGTTCTTTTGATAAGTGTGTGAATTAGACCATTTTCCTGTCCTGCTAAGAATTCAAAAGGGAAAATGTATGGAGTAAAACATACATCATTTCCTTTAGGAATGTAGTGAAGTAAAAGTAGTCAAACATATAAATAGTAAAGTAGATACCTAAAAAAACGACATAAGTAGTACTTTCAAGTATTTTTACTTAAGTACTTTACACCACTGGCACCTACTACCATGTCCCGTTCAAAGGCACTTCAATATTTTGTCTTGTCCATTTACCCTCTCAATGGCACACATACACAATCTATGTTTCAATTTGTGCCAAGGCTTGACAATCCTTCTTTAACCTATATCCTCCCCTTCATCTACACCGATTGAAGTGGATTTAACAAGTGACATCAATAAGGGATCATAGCTTTCACCCGGATTCACCTGGTCAGTGTATGTCATGGAAATAATGTTTTTATTTTTATTAGAAAAGCTGCTAACGAAGCTACACTCTAAAGCCCACACTCACTAGCAACAAACATAGCTTGTGTGTAGCAACAGTTTACAAAAGACCCCTGGCTGCAAGAACTGACTCATCGCACAAAACAAACAAAATCGCCCCAGAAACAAAGAAACACTCAAATCTACAAACAGAACAAAAAACAGACATGAAAAGCTGCCAACCGACGGCCCCTTGGGGTCCTTGTTTAGTGTGGCCCTTCTGTTTCCCTGGCTTCATCCTTTATTCTCATCTTCATCATCATCCTCACATCTCCCAGAGCCTAAAAATAGAAGCAGATCAATATGGAGAAGTGAGGCTGCTCGCCGCGATCTAACAGCAAGCAACATCTCACGTTGGCGCACAGCCTCAGCTGGGTGTCCGGTTACAATATAAAGCTCTCTGAGCACTTGGAATAGCACCATCTAAATCCTATCCATCATTATCAAGGCAGCATCTCAGTCACAAGTTACCACTGCTGCTGTGGTACCCAGGCTTTTCCATTCTGAAAAACAGCTCCCTTCCTTACAAAGGGAACTTAAAAGGGTGGGTAGTGGACACTAGGGGCGCATTCCCTAGAATGTTGGTAATGGATACATATATTTAACTACCCCGTCACTGTCCGCTCTAACACAAACCCTGGTTGGTTGCTATGGTTACCTGCGGTTCCCTTCTTCATGTGCGTCTCTCCTTATCAGTACTGGTAGATCAGTACAGTAAATACTGTAACTCACTTTATATATTTACAGTACCAGTCAGAATAATAGTGAAGACATCAAAACTATGACATAGTACATATGGATTCATGTAGTAACCAAAAACATGTTAAACAAATCAAAATATATTTTATATTTGAGATTCTTCAAAGTATCGACCCTTTGCCCTGATGAAAGGTTTGCACACACTTGGCATTCTCTCAACCAGCCAATCAGTTGTATTGTGACAAGGTAGAAGTGGTATACAGAAGATAGCCCTATTTGGTAAAAGATCAAGTCCATATTATGGGAAGAACAGCTCAAATAAGCAAAGAGAAACGACAGTCCATCATTACTTTATTATCTCTGCTGTTATCTCTACTGCTGAGGATAAGTTCATTAGGGTTAACTGCACCTCAGAAATTGCAGCCCAAATAAATGCTTCAGCGTTCAAGTAACAGACACATCTCAACATCAACTGTTCAGAGGAGACTGCGTGAATCAGGCCTTCATGGTCAAATTGCTGCAAAGAACCCACTACTAAAGGACACCAATAAGAAGAAGAGACTTGCTTGGACCAAGAAACATTGGAAATAGACATTAGACTGTTGGAAATATGTCTAAATGTGAGATTTGTGGTTCCAACCGCTGTGTTTCTGTGAGATGCAGAGTAGGTGAAGCATGGAGGAGGAGGTGTGAAGATGCTTTGCTGGTGATACTGTCAGTTATTTATTTGGAATTCAAGGCACCAGCATGGCTACCACAGCATTCTTCAGGGATATGCCATCCCGTCTGGTTTGCGCTTAGTGGGACTATAATTTTTTCCCCGAACAGGACAATGACCTCCCGTGTGGCGCAGTGGTCTAAGGCACTGCATCTCAGTGCTAGACCCTACAGACCCTGGTTTTACTCCGGGCTGCATCATAGTCCCATAGGGCGGTGCACAATTGGCCCAGTGTTGTCCGGGTTAGCGGAGGGTTTGGCCGGGGTAGGTAGTCATTGTAAAGTAAGAATTTGTTCTGAACTGACTTGCCTAGTTAAATACAGGTAAAACACACCTTCAGGCTGGGTAGTTTGATCAATAAGCAGAGTGGTGGTACTGTATCTGATGACCTGGCCTCCACAATCACCTGACCTCTACCCAATTGAGATGGTATGTGTGAAGGAAAAGCAGCCAACAAGTACTCAGCATATGTGGGAACTCCTTCAAGAATATTGGAAAAGTATTCCTCATGAAGCTGGTTGAGAGAATGCCAAGAGTGTGCAAAACTATCATCAAGGCTACTTTGAAGAATTTCAAATGTAAAATATATTTTGATTTGTTTAACACCTTTTTGGTTACTACATTATTTCACATGTGTTATTTCATAGTTTTGATCTATTCACTATTATTCTACAATGTAGAAAATAGTACAAATAAAAACCCTTGTATGAGTATGTGTCCCCAAACTTTTGACTGGTACTGTATATATAAATAAAAAGGTAATATTTCTGTTATCATGGTCTGATCTTTTTCTTCACCTCCAGTCCTCCCTGACCACTGAACTTAATGAACTGTATAATAGATGACATCAATACGGTGATTGCCTAACATGAGGCTTGATCCTGTCCTATCATCTTAAAGCAGTCACCACCCGACAGGGATAAGGAAAGGATGAGACTCTCTTACCCTTCTATGAGCTCTTTTGTCTGGCCTTAAACACGACTGTGATCTCTACGATGAGCCATTAACTTGATGCCAACTCCAGCACTGCTGTCCCACAAATAACACCCTGATGGAGATTAGAACAATGAAAGGGATTGGCCTCATAAGAAGCAAATTATTCTATACCTCGGGCTTGAGATTATTACCCAATACATGGAAAAATGTGTATGTGGGTGTGTTTAACAGTTTGAATGGAAAGTGCCACAGCAGGAAATACCCTCATCCCCTCCAACTAGATTGCACTAATCTAGTAATAAGGTTTCATTTATAACTACCTCAATAGAACTGTTAAGAAATGAATCCCCCTATCTTCCCTATCATTACTTCTTTCTGACTCTCTTTTTCCATCTCTCTCATTCGCCCACATTCATTCGTCTGCATTTGGTGCGGCAGTGTAGCCTAGTGGTTAAAGCGTTAGGGTAGTAACCGTAAGGTAGCAAGATCGAATCCCTGAGCTGACAAGGTACAAATCTGTAGTTCTGCCCCTGAACAAGGCACTGTTCCTAGGCCATCATTGAAAATAAGAATTTGTTCTTAACTGTGTGAAAAAGTAATAGTTCCATGGTGAGGGTGGGCTCTCCCTGGAGGCCCTGAGAACCTGGAGCTCAAACTCAAAACACTCCTTACGCTCCTACAGATGGTGAGAGAGAGGAGGAAAGTGAGAGAAAAAAAAAGAGAGGCCAACCTAAAAAAAAATGAATATGAACACTGCCTGCTGAGCATAAGGATTCTACAATGGGAGACAGTACACAGTAACACTTTAATTCACTGTTGTTTGAGTGGTGAGGAGTCATGGGAAAGCTGGTCCTTGACCTGAGCATAACCCCAGCTGCAGGTTGTTTAGCTCTGCCCTCAGCTGATCTTGGCTCCGCCTCTCCTGGGCAAGAAACACTCCCAAGAGCTGCAACTCAAAGTCCCTCACTGAGAGAGAGGTGTAGAAATAAAGACAGTGTTTCAGTGTGGTTGTTAGAACGGAGTGGCTGCAGATCCAACTTTCCTGGACCCCTCTTTCCAACACTAAAGTTCCTGAAGCTTCAAATCAAATTGTATTCGTCACATCTGCCGAAAACAACAGGTGTAGGTAGACCTTACAGTGAAATGCTTACTTACAAGCTCCTAACCAACAATGCAGTTAAAAAATATATATATAATAATAAAAAATAAGAATAAGAAATAAAAGTGACAAGTAATTAAAGAGCAGCAGTAAAATAACAAAAGCAAGACTATATACAGATGGGTACAGAGTCAATGTGCAGGGGCACCGGTTAATCGAGGTAATTGAGGTAATATGTACATGTAGGTAGAGTTATTAAAGTGACTATGCATAGATGATAACAACAGAGAGTAGCAGCAGTGTAGAACAGGGAGGGGGGGGGGGGTGGCAATGCAAATAGTCTGGGTAGCCATTTGATTAGATGTTCAGGAGTCTTATGGCTTGGTGGTAGAAGCTGTTTAGAAGCCTCTTGGACATAGACTTGATGCTCCGGTACCGCTTGCTGTGCTGTAGCAGAGAGAACAGTCTACTCCAGGGTGGCTGGAGTCTCTGACAATTTTTTAGGGCCTTCCTCTAACACCGCCTGGTATAGAAGTCCTGGATGGCAGGAAGCTTTGCCCCAAATGTAATGGGCGTTACGCACTACCCTCTGTAGTGCCTTGCGGTCGGAGGCCGAACAGTTGCCATACCAGGCAGTGATGCTCTCGATGGTGAAGCTGTAGAACCTTTTGAGGATCTGAGGACCCATGCCAAATCTTTTTAGTCTCCTGAGGGGGAATAGGTTTTGTCGAGCCCTCTTCACGACCTCTGTGCATGTGCGGGATCCTCTACTTGTCGCACAGTCTTGTAGAGATCAGGCTAGTCTGACATAAATGGTATTTGTTTAATAAAGTTATATCAAAGCTGAATCAATGTCTGCAAGATCACTTATTGATTCCATGTAACATAACCAAACATAATAGCATAGTATAAGGTTACTGTAAGACAGAAAACAATCACATTTCTTAAGAACTTTAGGATGTTTGTGCAAATGGTCACATTTATGGCAAAAACTCAATAGCCCGCGCCACTAGGCAAAATATGTGCTGTGATAGAAACTAAACACAGGTAGACTATGCGACAGATTGTTTCCACCAACTGCTCTAAAGTTCGCTCACTGTTCATAATTCAAAACAACACTGTATAACTCAAGAAGATCTACATTTAGGTAAGGAAACATGCGCAGAACGTGATTCGGCTCTTCAGCCGAAAACAGATCCAGGCAGACGGGACGGGGAGGTTAGCTATAGATCCGCAGCTTCAGCCATTTTAGAAATTGGCTTTGTCCAAGTCATGAATGTGGTCATGGCAAATAGTGGTCAGTGCTGGTCAGTATGTGTCTGAGCAGCAGCTCCTGCAGCACACTGATACCCAACGTACGAGCCAACTCTGCCTCCTCTTCCTCACCCACAGGGCTTCTCTCCATCCCTGGAGCCTGCTGCCGGCTGCCTCTGTCCTTCTCAAATTCCTCTGAGCAGAAACACACACAAAGCTTTCAAAAAAAAATTGAACACAGTAAGCATTCTCAACAGCACCTCTTCAACCTCAGGATCCTGAGGAAATTTGGCTTGGCACCTAAAACCCTCACACACTTTTACAGATGCACAACTGAGAGCATTCTGTCGAGCTGTATCACTGCCTGGTACGGCAACTGCACCGCTAGCAACCGTAGGGCTCTCCAGAGGGTGGTGCGGTCTATCCAACGCATCATTGGGGGCAAACTACCTGCCCTCCAGGACACCTACAGCACCCGATATCACAGGAAGATCATCAAGGACAGCAACCACCCAAGCCACTGCCTGTTCACCCCACTATCATCCAGAAGGCGAGGACAGTAAAGGTGCATCAAAGCTGGGCCCGAGAGACTGAAAAAGCTTCTATCTCAAGGCCATCAGACTGTTAAATAGCCATCACTAGGCGGCTTCCACACGGTTATGTATCCCTGCACCTTTGAGGCTGCTGCCCCATATACATAGACTTGAATTGTTGTTTGTATTGTTGTGAAGTGTTAGATATTACTGCACTGTTGGAGATAGAAACAAGCATTTCGATACATCCGCAATAACATCTGCTAAACATGTGTATGTGACAAATAAAATTTGACTTGATTTGAATTGCAACAGCTTTTGTGAGTATGATTTGCCTGTGTGAATGGAAACGAGTGTTATTGCTTTCTCTCCACCTTTGGCTCAATCTGTGTATGAGACTCCAGTGGTTCCTGGTCCTCCTCCAGTAGCAGACAGGGGGCAGGGGCACCCTCAGGCCCTGGGGAGGAAGGGGAGACAGGGGAGCTCCACACTGGCATGTAGGGATGACATGTCATTCTCCAGCAGAAGGGGTTGTGGATGTGCTGTTGTGAATATGCAGATTAACAGTTTATGTAGTTCTGTACTTTAGCTGTTGACTATTGATGTTCTGTATTATGTCATGTTTCATGTTTTGTGTGGACCCCAGGAAATGTAGTTGCTGCTTTTGCAACAGTTAATGGGGATCCTAATAAAATACAAAATACACTAAATATTATTCTCATCATCATTCTCATCAATATGATGTGACACAGGTTGCTCTTACCATCTGACTGCAGTTCAATCCCTGCCTCTGAGGTGAACTGACCCAGGTAGGACACGCATACAATTCACTAAATTCATTAAACGGTTCTGAGAACTGACACAACTAAGCTCCGTATGCTGACTGTTAACACATTAATAAATAATCTGCTAAATGAAATAACAACACTCGAATGCCTTACGCTGTTTTAAAACGTGCATTGCAGTAACTGAAAAAAAATCATTAAAAAAGTTGGCACTCACTCCCCGACCCACCTCTACTGACTGTCCACATTCTGGAAGGACAAGGTGACAGGTGCCCCATTGATGAAGGCGACACGTGGAGGTGTTCCCGGAATCACCTGCGAGCCCAGCGCCAGGTGCAATGTCGCGGCGGCCGAGGTGGGCACCCGGACGAAAGCGAACCCGTGGTAGACGATACGAGAGACCTCGGTGATTGTCGCCGGGCTCAGCCTCAGCTCAAGGCTCGGACATTGGCAATTCCCTGCGAACAAGGAGACAGCCACATGATGAAGTAGCCAGGAAGAGCAATCGAGCATGAAGCTATGTAAACTTCAGTGGAATGTTTACACAGGGAGAATCTCTGGACATGTTTTTACAGCGTAATTCTTATGGCATGGTGTGACTACCGCATTTACATTTTATGCGTGCATGAACGTATGATGTATAGTTCTTATCGATGCATGTAGGCTATGGCACATAAATCATGTCATGAAAATATATAAAGACGTCATCCTATCAACCTATTCTCTGCGCGACAACATTTCGACGGTATACTGGTGATGCCTGAAAGAGAAAGCTAGGGAAATGTCGACTTCCTGTATCCGTAGCCAATCATATTAAGAGAAGATGAAGGCGTCACAAAAAAACGTCCAATCCTAACACATAAAGTGGGCGTTTATTATGACAGCTGGAAGAGTTCTCTCCTCGCTATAAGTGGAGTTTGATCACAGATGCGCTTGTGGCACCGAACTGTAAAAAGTGAAAGGGATGAATGAGAGGAGACCCTGAACAACTTCATCGGGGACATTTCTAGTAGCTTCTTGTCGACTAGATGAAACACAGATCGAGTCTTTGACTGCGAAGGTGAGAGAATGACGCTGACATGTTTGTTTTGGACATGCTGTATTGTCCGTAGGAAGAACTGCCAGTTGACTGTCATATCACAATTTAGCATTGATTAAAGAATAGCTACTAATTTTTAAAGCGACAGTCGCGTGTTTCGCATTATATTTTAAACTGGTCACCAACTTTTTTTAAATGTTAAATGTAGTCTAAAACAATGAGTCACCTGACTGAGTCCATTTGCTTATTATACTTTCCACCGGTCAAATCAAAGTCATTGGCTTGGGGAAATCCCCTGCATTGCAGCAGAACACGTGATGGTGCCTCCATCTCTTGCATGCCAACCTGTCACCCTGTCATAATAGTGGTAGTAGCTTCTTATTGTGGTGCCTAAAGTCGAATTGGTTTAGGCTCTTTATTTGTTAGTTCGGGATAAAAGAACTTGGACCATATTTTTTGGGGGGCGGGGGGGTCAAGAAAAGCACTGAAAGTGACACAGCGGCATGTTGTTTGGTCGAGAGACACTTTTTAACACTTTGTCCAGAAGGGAAGCTATGGGCTCCCTTTGGCAGTGACAGTTGAGTGATTGGAGCAGAAGAGGATTGTGCCATGCAGCTGTTGCGTCCTCCTCACTCTCTCTGCCCCCTGGCCGTACTCTGCTGTAGCTGTGTGAACAGACAAGTGCTTCCACGCAGCTGGTGCGACCCTCATGCACGGGCTATTGCTTCCATGATTGAGTACTGGCATGATTTTTTTTTTTATGATTCTGAAAAGCTCTGTCTATAAAGGTTAAAACTAATTTAGCCAGACAGCGGCAAATTGTTTTATCTTCCTCTGTTTTTCAGGCATGGAACCATCACCCGCCAACACCCCAACCACCCCGAAACCTGCCTCTTCCTCCCCGCTACCCTCCTCTCTTTCCCCACCTACCCCTAAATCTACCCCGGGCACTAGACCCACTGTGCCCCTGCCTAAATCGCCCCCGACCTCTCCGGTCTCACCTTCCAGACCTTTTTGTCCTGGCCCCCTTCTCTCTCCCCCTGCGTCCTCCCTCTCCATCCCTCCTGCCTCCCCCCTGCGGCAGCCAGTCAGACCTGTCTCCCAGGCGGGACGATCCCAGCTCAATGCAGCCAGCAGGGCTCCGGATGAGAGGAGGGGGGCTGGTGCTGCTGGAGTTACCCCGGGCATGCACCCTACTACCCCTGTACGACAGCATTCAATAGCTGAGCCAGGTGAGTACAGTCAAAGACATACACACATTGACCACAGAGCTCTGGACCCCTGCGAAGGGCTTTGTAACACAACCCAACACAATCACTCCAACCCTAATACTAAGTGCAATCAAGGACATCCCCCTTCGTGCACAAAAGTTCACACAACAATAAAAAAACATACCACATCCCTAATCTAACCCCTTTGCTTTGTCTGTTTGCCTATTATGTTAAGGCTTTTGGGGTAGGGCACACGGCTCTAATGGTGACTCTGTATTTCACTTCCTGCCTCATCCTCTCCGCCCCACCCTTACCCACCAATCAGAGCCTCTCCCTCTGTGGAACGTGCTACAATCTCCATGACAATAGCAGACGTTGACCAGATCATGTAAAGTAGTCAGTCCGGGATTGCTGTGTAAGGCAGAAAAACATCTCTCCTACCCCTATCCTCCTATCTATCTACTTCTCTCCAAGCTATTCTGGTACTACTGGGAAAAGCCTGAATGGAAAGCGAATTCCTTTCTCAATGCTTGGTATGGCTGATTCAGGTGTACTGTATCTCTGATACAACACATAAGGTACAGAATTTACCAAGCAGAGTAGACCAAGTTTCACATTTTTATGTCACGCGCACAAGTACAGTGAAATGACTTTCTTGCAAGCGCTAAACCCAACAGTGCAGTTACCAATATCAATGTAATATTACAAATAACATGAGGTAGAACAAAAACACACAAGAAATAAAAGGTAAGAAGAATACGAGAAAGTAAGAAGCGATTTACAGGGTCCGTTCCAATCAAATCAATCAGATTTATTTATAAAGCCCTTCTTATATCAGCTGATGTCACAAAGTGCTGTACAGAAACCCAGCATGAATCCCCAAACAGCAAGCAATGCAGGTGTAGAAGCACGGTGGCTAGGAAAGAATCCCTAGAAAGGCCAGAACCTAGGAAGAAACCTAGAGAGGAACCAGGCTATGAGGAGTGGCCAGTCCTCTTCTGGAAGTGCCAGGTAGAGATTATAACAGAACATGGCCAAGCTGTTCAAATGTTCATAGATGACCAGCAGGGTCAAATAATAATAATCACAGTGGTTGTTGAGGGTGCAACAGGTCAGCACCTCAGGAGTAAATGTCAGTTGGCTTTTCATAGCCGATCATTCAGAGTATCTCTACCGCTCCTGCTGTCCGTAGAAGGTTGAAAACCGCAGGTCTGGGACAGGTAGCACGTCCGATGAACAAGTCAGGGTTCCATAGCCGCAGGCAGAACAGTTGAAACTGGAGCAGCAGCACGGCCAGGTGGACTGGGGACAGCAAGGAGTCATCAGGCCAAGTAGTCCTAAGACATGGTCCTAGGGCTCAGGTCCTCCTCCTCCGAGAGAGAATTGGAGAGAACATACTTACATTCACGCAGGACACCGGATAAGACAGGAGAAATACTCCAGATATAACAGACTGACCCTAACCCCCGACATATAAACTACCGCAGCATAAATACTGGAGGCTGAGAAGGGAGGGGTCGGGAGACACTATGGCCCTGTCCGACGATACCCCCAGACAGGGCCAAACAGGCAGGATATAACCCCGCCTACTTTGCCAAAGCACACCACTAGAGGGACAAATGTTTTTTTGTTTTTAGGGGTGCGACTGCATCTAGGGTATTGCGCAAGGTTAAATTGAGTTCCTCAGTTAGGTATACCGTATTTACAATGTGCAGGGATACTGGAGTGATAGAGGTAGATATGTACAGGGATAAGGTGACTAGGCATCAGGATATATGATAAACAGAGTAGCAGCAGCATAAATGAAGATTGTATGTGTATGCAGATTCAGTATAAATGTGTGTGCATGCAATGTGTTTGTTGGAGCGTGAGTGTGTAGATTCATGGGGGTAAGGAGTCGCTGTTGACTGAGCTAAATAAACTGTTGTTTTTTTTAGGGCTGAGGCACAGGGCTGGGCTATGTCCACCATGCTGGCAGGAATCACTGGCATGCGAGGAAAGACACGGGATACGTAAAGCATCAGCATAGCACATACGGACGGTTCCCCCTGCTCCTTTAGTGACACAGATTTAACACCTCTGCCAGCCACGACATGAAGTGCACTACCTCACTTACGCAGTAATACTAAGGGCTCGACCAATTACAAATGACAGAGGGTTATTACATAGGTATTACAGATGTACAGATACAGTATACCACTTATAGCTTTATTTACAGATAGTGGTCCTCATGGGTAGAGGGACCGGTGGGTGGGGGTCAGAAAGAATGACTGTTGGTCTGTGTGCTGAAGTGGTCCCTCTGTTTGGGGGGGGGGGGGGGGGGGGGGGTGAACATGGACAGTTGTTGTGAGGTTACCACCTGTCTACAGGATGTTCATAATGAATAACACTACAGTTCATTAGGTGTATGCTTGTTCCCAAATGCTATGCGGCACATGTTTCTGTGTGTATCAATGCTGCCAGTCACCATGTAATATCCCCTTTGGCAGTAACCTTTCTAAGAAATGAATACATCAATCAGATGACTGTTGTCTCTACGTAGAGGAGCCAGAGGAGGAGCTGAGTGTGGAGGAGCTGGAGGAGAGCGCCAAGTCTGGAGACGCCAAAGCCCAGTCTAGGGTGAGTACTAACCCCTCTTAGCCATCTCCCATGGTCGACCCTGGTTTGACCACCATAGCAGACTTAAAGTCCTACCATAGAATCAAATATTAGAACTCAGAATTGAATAAGATCTGAGTCCTATATATGAGCTACAATGGGTCTTCATGTGTCTGACAAGAATGAGCACATATTTGACATGATATGCTGTATCTGTGTGTAGGTGGGCCGTTACTACTTGGCCCTGGCCGAGGAGAGCGATGAGGAGCTGAACAACTGTACAGCGGTGAGCTGGCTGGTAGAGGCCACCAAACAGGGTCGTAAGGATGCCGTCAAGATGCTACAGCACTGCCTATCAACCAGGAAAGGTGAGGGGGCGCGGCTTATCCACTAAACAGGAAGTATATACAGTTGAAGTCGGAAGTTTACATCCACTTAGGTTGGAGTCATTAAAACTCGTTTTTTATCCACTCCACACATTTCTTGTTAACAAACTATAGTTTTGGCAAGTCGTTTAGGACGTCTACTTTGTGCATGACACAAGTCATTTTTCCAAAAACTGTTTACAGACAGATTATTTCACTTATAATTCACTGTTTCACAATTCCAGTGGTTCAGAATTTTACATACACTAAGTTGACTGTGCCTTTAAACAGTTTGGAAAATACAGTAAAACGAGTCCTATATCTACATAACTTGAAAGGCCACTCAGCAAGAAAGAAGCCACTGCTCCAAAACCACCATAAAAAAGCCAGACTACGGTTTGCAACTGCACATGGGGACAAATATCGTGCTTTTTGGAGAAATGTCTTCTGGTCTGATGAAACAAAAATAGAACTGTTTGGCCATAATGACCACCGTTATGTTTGGAGGAAAAAGGGGGAGGCTTGCAAGCCGAAGAACACCATCCCAACCGTGAAGCATGGGGGTGGCAGCATCATGTTGTGGGGGTGCTTTGCTGCAGGAGTGACTGGTGCACTTCACAAAAAAGATGGCAACATGAGGGAGGAAAATGATGTGGATATATTGAAGCAACATCTCAAGACAGTCAGGAAGTTAAAGCTTGGTTGCAAATGGGTCTACCAAATGGACAATGACCCCAAGCATACTTCCAAAGTTGTGGAAAAATGGCTTAAGGACAACAAATTCAAGGTATTGGATTGGCCATCACAAAGCTCTGACCCCAATCCCATAGACAATTTGTGGGCAGACCTGAAAAAGTGTGTACGAGCAAGGAGGCCTACAAAACTGACTCAGTTACACCAGCTCTGTCAGGAGGAATGGGCCAAAATTCACCCAATTTATTGTGGGAAGCTTGTGGAAGGCTACCATAAACGTTTGACTCAAGTTGAACAATTTTAAAGGCGATGCTACCAAATACTAATTGAGTGCATGTAAACTTCTGACCGACTGGGAATGTGATGAAAGAAATAAAAGCTGATATAAATCATTCTCTGACATTTCACATTCTTAAAATAGAGTGGTGATCCTAACTGACATAAAACAGGGAGTTTTTACTGGGATTAAATGTCAGGAATTGTGAAAAACTGAGTTTAAATGTATTTTGCTAAGGTGTATGTAAACATCTGACTTCAACTGTGTGTATATATGGAGAGATCCAGAGCTATTCAATAGAATCTTCCTTGAATTGGGACTGAAAAAGTACAGCGTGCAGTTAAATGGAGTATGCCGTTAAATGATATGCACTTATCAAGAGTCAACTGTCATTGGGATTGTGGAACCAGTTGAACTGATTGGCTGTCTCAGTGCATGGTGTTCAGTATGATGCGTCAAAGTTGTGTTTTGTCATCAGGCATCACGTCGGAGAACTTTGAGGAGGTGAAGAAGCTGTGTACGGAGACGAGGTTTGAGAGAGGAGTGAGGAGGGCTGCCCTGGTCATGTATTGGAAGCTCAACCCAGAGAAGAAGAGAAGGGTGGCGGTGTCTGAGCTGCTGGAGAACGTGGAACATGTCAACACAGAACCAGGTACCCACACACACACACACACACACTCTCATACATTACATATATGGCCACACAACAGTCACACAATAATGTAGTATTATGTGTTCATGAACACCGACGAGACCTGAGAGGCCTAGATGTTATTTAGCTAGTTTCTAAACTGTTTGTTCCTCTGTAATTCCTCCACCCCAAGGTGACGCTGCCTCCCAGAGCCCCATATCCAGCTCCATGCAGAAACAGAGGAGAGTTCTGGAGAGTCTCGTCACCAGCAAAGGTCAGTGTATGTCCAATAGAATCAAATGGAAAAGGCATTGTAACGGTGAGTTAAGACTAACTCCCTCTTTCTCTGTGTCTCTTCAGTCAGTTGCTACGACGTGGGTCTGGATGACTTTGTAGATATCACTAAGAAGTACGCTCAGGGCATCCCACCTAGTCTCACTATGGCTGGGGCCGGAGGTGACGATGACGATGATGACGAAGTTGTGAAGAATCCAGATGACTTGCCCCTTCATCAGAAGGTCTCAACTTTTTTTTTCTCTCTCTGGGAATGCGTGTGTTCATGACATCTTCACACATATTCACACTTTTTAGTTTTTTTGTTATTTGTTATCTTGCTCATGGATTTTCTCTCGCTCTCTCAAATTCAAATTGCTTTATTGGCATGACAAACATTGAGTAAATATTTCCAAACATCAATGTTACAACTGCATTTAGTCATACACACATATACAATGGCCAGTTTTTTTAGGTACACCCATCTAGTACCGGTTCGCACCCCCCTTTGCCTCCAGAACAGCCTGAATTCTTCAGGGCATGGATTATACAAGGTGTCGGTATCAAGGGACCTAACGTGTGCCAGGAAAACATTCCCCACACCATTACACCACTGCCACCAGCCTGTACCGTTGACACCAGGCAGGGTTGGGCCATGGACTCACGCTGCTTATGCCAAATCCTGACTCTGCCATCAATATGACGCAACAGAAATCAGGATTCATTGGACCACGCAATGTTTCTCCACTCCGCAATTGTCCAGTGTTGGTGATCGCGTGCCCACTTGAGCCGATTGTTCTTGTTTTTAGCTGATTGGAGTGGAGCCCAGTGTGGTCGTCTGTTGCAATAGCCCATCCGTGATAAGGATCACGTTATCTGCCTGTTTGTGGACCGCCTGTTAGCTTGCGCGATTCTTACCATTCTCCTTCGATCCCTCTCATCAACGAGCTGTTTTCCCCGCTGACTGGATGTTTTTTGTTTGTTGCACCATTCTCTGTAAACCCTAGACACGGTTGTGAGTGAAACGCCCAAGAGGCCGGCCGTTTCTGAGATACTGGAACTGGCGCGCCTGGCACCGACGCTCATACCGTGCTCAAAGTCACTTAGTTGGTTAGTTGTTTTGCCCATTCTAACGTTCAATCGAACAGTAACTGAGTTCCTAGATGCCTGCCTTTATATAGCAAGCCACGGCCATCTGACTCGTTATCTGTAGGAGCGAACCGGGTGGTGTACCTAATAAACTGTCCACTGAGTGTGCATTGGAATAATGTGTAATCTCTCTCGCACCCTCCCCCTCCTCTCCTTCCCTAGGTGTTGAAGTTTCCCTTACACACCCTGTTGGAGATCAAGGAGCACCTGATAGACTGGGCATCCCGGGCGGGCATGCAATGGCTCAGCGCCCTCATCCCCACTCACCACGTCAATGCCCTCATCTTCTTCTTCATCATCAGCAACCTCACCATCGACTTCTTCATCTTCCTCATCCCCCTACTCGTCTTCTACCTCTCCTTCTTCTCCATGGTCATCTGCACACTGCGTGTCTTCCAGGTAGGATTCACTTCACACACGTCACAGAGGAACTGAAAGAGGATAACCTATGTAATTACATTATCCTGTAATAAACTAGCAAGAACACTCATTTAGGGAGTGCTTACCACCTAACATTTGGTATTTTCTTGGAAAACCGAATGGAAATGGTTAGTACTATGTAACTACAGTTACTATGTTAAAGTTATTCCATGACAGTTAGCTATAGAATAATGTCTGTTCAGTATGTGAGCTGTTGGTGTTTTTCCAGAACTCCAAGGCGTGGGAGAACTTCCGGGCACTGACAGACCTGCTGTCTCGCTTCGAGCCGGGCCTGGACCTGGAGCAAGCTGAGACTAATTTTGTCTGGACCCACCTGGAGCCCTACCTCTACTTCCTGCTGTCGGTGGTCTTCGTGGTCTTCTCCTTCCCTGTGGCTGACAAGACCTGGATCCCCTGCTCCGAACTGGCCACCGTGGCTCTGTTCTTCACCGTCACCTCATTCCTCAGCCTCCATGCCTCCGCTGAGCTCTTCGCCCGCCGCGCCCTGCTCACAGAGGTGTTATCGGGGGTCTGTGCCCTGACACAACTGTTACCGGAGAGCGCCTGGTTCCTGCGGGTGTTAGGCACAACGTTTGTGACGGTGCCGCTAGGGGAGATGGTGGCTCTGAATGTGGGCGTGCCCTGTCTTCTCTACGGGCACCTGTTCTACCTGCTGTTCCGCATGGCCCAGCTGAGAGGCTTCAGGGGCACCTACCTCTGCCTCGTACCCTACATGGTCTGCTTCGTCTGGTGTGAGTTGTGCCTGGTCCTGCTCCACTCCTCCTCCACCATCGGTCTGATTCGGACCTGTGTGGGCTACCTCCTCTTCCTGTTCGCCCTGCCTGTTCTCACCTTGGGCTTGGCGGCCATGTTGCTCTTCCAGGTCCTCCAGTGGTTCATGGCTCTGGAGATCACCAAGATGCTGGTGACTCTGACCGTGTGCGCGGTCCCGGTGGTGTTGCGGTTGTGGACGCGGTTCAGCCTGAACCCGCTGGTGGTGGCAAGGTCTCTGTCGCGGAGCAGCATAGTCAAGCTCATCCTGGTGTGGTTGAGTGCTGTGGTGCTGTTCTGCTGGATGTACGTCTACCGCTCCGAGGGCATGAAGGTAATCACACTAATTAGTTATGCTATATTATGCCAAAAGCTCTAATTAACACAAAAGACAGGTAGGAACCTAATAGAAAATAACCGAATTGCAGTCAGCAGAGTACTATTTACAGTATTCAAATGTAACTAAATAAGGGATTCCCTAAATGTATGATAAGTGTTCAGTACACGAACTGTATAATAAACATCCAAATTTAAGTTTAACCAAGTGTTTTGAACAGGTGTATAACTCCACCCTCACGTGGCCGGAGTACAGTAACCTGTGTGGGCCGAAAGCCTGGAAGGAATACAATATGGCCCAAACCCAGATCCTGTGTTCTCACCTGGAGGGCCACCGGGTCACCTGGACAGGACGCTTCAAATATGTCCGCGTCACCAACATCGAGAACGGAGTCCAGTCCGTCATTGGCCTACTCCCTGTGTTTGTAGGGGACTGGATGAGATGTCTCTACGGTGAGGCCTATCCACTCTGTGACAACACCACCGACCCCTCCACTCCCACTGTCCCTTCCCAGCCCCTACCTGCACCCCAGCCCCCTCCAGAAGACCCCTTATGCAAACTGAAAAAGCTGGCGAAGCACGAGTGCCACGTGAAGCGCTTCGACCGCTACAAGTTCGAGGTGACCTTGGGCATGCCCCTGGAGAGGAAGAGTAAGAACGGGACCATTATAGAGGACGAAGACGCCACCAAGGACATCGTCCTGAGGGCCAGTAATGAGTTTGGCCCCATGTTGCTGCACCTGAGCGCTGGGAGCCTGGTAGAGTTCAGTACGGTTCTGGAGGGACGCCTGGGCTCTAAGTGGCCTGTGTTTGAGCTGAAGGCCATTCACTGTCTGACGTGTGCAGATGCCCGCGTGCCCAGCGGCAGGCAGTATAAGATAGAACATGACTGGAGGCGCTCGGCCCAGGGGGCTCTGCAGTTTGGGTTCGACTTCTTCTTTAACCCCTTCCTCACTGCACAGCTGGAGCAGGACACTGAAACACTGGTGAGGGGTAGTGGTGGATGAGTGTGGTGGAAGAGCAATGGATCAATGCAGAGAAGTGAATAAGTGTACACTTTGTGGAGTCTATAAGTGTACACTAGGAGAAGTGATTTCACTAAGGATTGTAAGTAATGCCTTATGTCGACCACTGTTGGGAGTGGCTGAGTGTACACTATGGGGAGGAAGCAAGTACACTAGGAGAACTGAATGTACACACAATAGTTTTGTCAGTAAGACATGCGTTCTGTCTATCTACAGTAAGGGCTCTATTCAATCCGCATCGCTGAAGTTCAGCTTTCCGGCGTGATTGAAATGAAAGGCAATGTCCCGCTGTAGGGGAGACTGCATTCACGGTAAACGCTGCATATGTCGGCTCAATCGGAAATTACCTTTATAATTCTATTGCGAAATCTGTAATGATTCAGCGTTGCGTATTAAATAGAGCCCAAATCTATGATTCTGCATGTTTTCCACTTCACTGTAGCTCCAGTACTGTGAGTGAACTGCTTGTAGTGCTGTGGCTGTGTGTTCTTCACACCCTACCGTAGTAAAGCCAGCATAGACACATAGCAGTATTGTGTGTGTTGCTAAACAAGGCATAAGTGTGTGTGAGTGTTTTCATAACTGCTGAGCCAAAGTGTGCGAGGGATAATATAATGGAGAATCTAAACTAAACCACTTAATTACAAAGGAGGGAGACAGTTTACACAGACTTACCACTTTCATACATGCAAACACACACACACACAAATACACACACGGCCTCAAACTCCTAATTCATAGACAAGTGTTTTTAGTCCGTCAACATTTCAGAGAAGTGTGGGATAATACCAACCAACAATGTGATCACTACGTTTATTAACATTTTGCATGCTATTCAACCATATAGGTCTACTGTTTGCACCCTCGCATACTGTAGATAAGGGGTCTCCATTTACATTCAGCTGTGGGACGATTCCTTGAGTGGATGGTTGGGGGGTCGGAGCGTAGTTATAAATCATTTGTAGACTGTAAATTGACCACAAGAAGCCCAAACAGGTTTTTTTTCCATTACTTTTGTTCTTTTTACAATTTGAGGCCTTATTTCAGTTTAACTATTTAGTTACTTGTATTCTACAGTTATTGAATAGTTAATTTTTTATTTTTTTATCTTCAAACTTAATTTTCATCACGTCGGAGAAACAAATGGACTTAAACTGTTCCTGTTGTCTCCTTAAATATTATGCTTTTAATCATTGTCTTTTTCATACCTTCCTTGTTGTGACGCCACACACCGTTAGTTCACATGTATCAAAGTGCACTTGTATCCAACTTGATCTTTGCTCCTCTTTAACTTGTCTGCCCTGTTGTCCCTCGCCCCCCTCTACCCCCCCCCCCCCCCCCTTCTCCCTGCTGTGCAGGGGTTTGGACCTGTTCTGATCCCACAGTTCCAGTCTGCAGGCCTCTAATGATGATGTCACTGTTTGTAGGTTGTGACGTCACCACTGTAACCCTCTACGCTACTGTGACTAATAAACCAATCATGGAAATGGAAATCTCTGCTTCCTGAAAGGTTATTGCAATCTCTCACTCCCTCTCTCTTTCCCTCGCGCGCACACACAGAGTCCGTATACCTTAATGAGCATGATCTTGTCATTTAGTCTGGATCTTAACACTCTCCAGGGCTATGGACAGCTTGTCCAGCAGAAGAGGTCACACACACACACACACACACACACAATGCTTGATTCTGCGTCATTAGTGTATGTAATGACAGTGTATTAACACTAGGTGGTTCCCCAGGCTACAGCACAGAGATTTGTTTTAGTGATATCATGTAATCCTTAGTGATGTATTTCAAATCTATTGAGCCATATGAAGACTGTTGGATCTACAAAGTACACAGACAGCAGTTAATACTTTAAGCACTATACATGAATGAAAAGCGATTTGAATAGTGGTGATATTAGAATTGATTTGGCTGCAGTGGCCGTCGTTTAACAGACACACCACAGCCTAACCCTAACCCATAGGATGCAATTTTGTTGAAATCTTTATTCAGGGGGGGGGGACATATTAACATATTTATAATTGTTCATTTGACTTTCTCTTCTTGAAAATACGTGAACAAAAAAAAAAAGATGTGAATCAATGCCAGGGCAGCGGGACTTGGAATCAAACACAAGTGATGTTTCCAAAAATATATAAATGCAATTGCTGGAGAGAAGAGTGCAATAATCTCTCTCACATTGTCATGGACAGCATCATTATTACAGATGATTGGCTCTGGGACATAATGATACGAAACAAACCGATCAGCCCCTTTTTAAAGGTCTAGATAACAACGCTGATAAAACAATCCCAATTCCTCTGGTTCAGTTTCTTTTTAATTTTCAACTGATTTTTATTTCGGCTTCATTTCAAATGTACACCGTAAAAACCTGAACACTGTTAAACATGCTTTTTTTTGTGTCTTGTAAACACAAACAAAAGGAGCTCGTTGTTGTCTATGGTAACTAGTGCTGTGTAGAGGCAGAGCTCCAGAAGCCTTTTTACAGCCTGTTTATGATTAGAAAGGCAGCCAGTAAATGTATATAAACACATTTTTGTTCATCATGCAGCATATTATAATTTTTTCTTGATTGTTGGACTTAGTTCTTGCTTTATTAATTGTGTTTCATTGCAAAGTGTCACACGACACCGCCGAGATCCCCAGCAGTGTCCACAATCAACAGAAATGTAAGGAGTAAATGTCACCAAGCTGTGACAGACAGCCTAGTGGAACCCAAGTCCAACTGTGACATGTCACTGTTATACGTATACCAATAACGGTCATTGTCATCACCATCCATATTACCTCCATCATTAACGAGAATTTACAAAAATATGTGAATTGGTGATTTTTAACTGTGAAAAAACTATAATAAAACTTGAAACATTCAGCCAACGTTACGCAAACGTTCTGTTTCCACGATAGTCACCACCAGGAACCACAAAGGGTTTTTTACACCAACGTCAAGGATCAAATCCGACTGTACACTCTTAGAAACACTCTTGAACCTAAAATGGTTCTTTGGCTGTCCCCATAGGACAATCCCTTGAATAACGTTTTTTTTGGTTCCAGGTATAGCCATTTTGGCTTTTGTGCAGAACCCTTTCCACAGAGGGTTCTACATGGAACCCAAAAGGGTTCTACCTGGAACCAATCCTTTTTTCTAAGAGTGTAGGAGAGGGACTGGGGGGTTGAACAGAGCACAAACGTACAGAAACAGATGGAGAGAAGAGGAGGAGGAAGAAGAGGATGAGGCAGATGAACAGAAAAAGACAGACAACATGTTAAAGCTCCTCCTGCCGAGAGGTCAATCCCTCGGAATGAAAAAATGACCAATAGTGAAACAAACACAATCAGATCAGCCACAATCCAGAGGTCAACACATCCATGATTAAGACTAAGAGAAACCATAAACCAACATCATTCTCATTGGGTAATTCAGCTCCCCCTGCTTGGCCCTAGGGCGAGGTGGGTCCATCCAGTATTTCAGGGAGGGAGGGGGGGGGGGGGGGGGACTTCAATAGTTGGAAGTGTGGGAGGCAGGGACTGAGCACTCTGGAGAGTGTCTCCACAGTATCGCCCTGTCGTCTGGAGTGTGTGTGTCTGTCTCCAGCCTCCTGCGCTTTCCCTCTCTCGGCCGTGCATCTCCTAGTTGAATTTGTCCTGGAAGATGTACAGGTTGTTGGTGGCAGCGATGGCGATGATGTTCTCCGTGGGGTGCCAGGCCGTGTGCAGGATCTTCTTGGTGAAGTCCAGGCTGTCCACGCTGATGTCATCCTTGCGACGTTTCCCACCCTGGCAGACGCGGCGAGGCTTGAGAACGGCCCGGGGCTTACTGCTCTCCCTGGACGCCTCCAGGGTTACGTCGCGCTTTGTGTTCCGGTCAAACATCCGGAAGAAGTTGTTGTAGGCCCCCGTCATGATCACACTGGGAGAGGGGGACAGATAGAAAAGACTCTAGAACCCCAATTCTGCCCTCATGCACTCTGAACACAAAGTGCACACACATTCACTCCCTGAACGATTAAAGGGGTAGTAAAAACGTCAAGGGCAACAAACACAAAAACACACACAATCTTCGCCTACCTGTCTGAGCCGTTCCAGGCACACTCAAACTTGTCAAAGATGCAGTCGTTCTCATAAAGGGAGCACAGCTTGCTGCGGAGGTAATCATGCACCTGCAGGAACACACACCAAGATTTAATCAACACACCGCTCACAGCCAACACAGACACACACAGACCGGACACAGAATCCACAGCATAGTACTCACACAGACATAGCTCTGTCAACTAATGTTAACACAGGATATTCATTCTGAGAATGTGGAGAACTACTGAACCACGTTGTAATCGAATCCATTTAGGGGACACGGACACACACACTCTCTCTCTGTCTCTCTGTCTCTGTCTCTCTGTGCATGGTGATGCAAGGGCGTGAAATGTACAATGATATCTTTATACATACCAAGCTTCATGGATTCTCTGCATAGGGTCAACGGTCAATTCATGGTCAATCCCTCTACGACCAAACCATGGTGACAGTTTGGTTGTAAATCAAACCATATTGACATGTTTGTTTCCATACCGTTCTCGCTGACCGATGAAAATATGTTGTGTTAAAGTGAACATTGCCTGTTCTCTCCCCTGACAACCCACCCCTCTCCAGTCCCCCATTTCTTTCCTTTTGGACCTTTTAGTATTTTTGTCTCCCCCTCATTCTCTCTCCCTCCCCTCCCTTTCCCAATTCATTTCATTGGAGGGAATACCTGAGTAAACACAGCCAAATTAGGAAATACAGAGTTTGAGAGTCCCTCATTCCCACCCATCTCCCACCTCTCTCTCTGTCTCCTTGCTGCATTGCAGATATGGGTAGGTCTCAGTAAGGTATCCCCCCCCCCCCCTCCTCCTCTCCCAGTGCAGTTTATGAGTGGAGCTCCTGGCTATAAATAGCACCAGCGCATCTTAACCACCCACTCCTGACTGCACAGCAGAGCATGCCTCACCCACACGCACACACACACTACGCGGGCACACACACACTACGCGGGCACACAACACGCCCACACCTATAGACACACTACACACGTATCATGTGCACTCATTATTTCCTTAATCATGCTAAACACACACTGAACATACAGGAACACGTGTATCATACACAACATGTACAGATGTTACATACACAGTGTATTTCCAATGTTAGTCATTTAGCAGACGCTCTCATTCAGGTTGACCTACAGCTAGTGCATTCATAGGGAACTAGGCGAGACAACCACATATCACAGTCATAGTAAGTACAACTTTTCCTCAATGAAGTTGCTATCAGCAACGTGAGTGGTAGTAGACCCTATATATGTATAGAGGCATTGACATTCAGGCCCAGAGGCTAAACATGTGTAGCACACGCTACACACACACATGCGAACACACATGCATTTGAGAGCCCAGCAACTTGAGCTTCCGAAAACATCCAATTCCATTTTCAGACAGATCTCCCCTACTGACATCAATGCATGACTTATTCGACAGTTTCCACCATCCTAATAATATGTCAATACATATTTGACCCACGTCTGCTTCGCACAATGCACTCGCATAGCTTTACTGTATATGCTAATAGTAACAGTACACAGACTGTCTACGTCTCTGTAGTCTCTGGAAAGAGAGCCTGTGACGTGATTTCTGCTGTTGGACGTTAACAAGGCGGAACTCCATCTTAACTCCTCCTCCACATTTACTGGATTGGTTGAACACATTTACTGGATTGGCTGAACCCCCCCCCCCAGGCTCAGTTTTTTGTCTTCTCTTCAAGACTAGTATGTAGGGGATCTAGTTTCAGCCGTTTATTTTACGCCTGCTACGTTAGGTTAATGTATCAGTGCTGATAGTAATAGTATACTGTCTATATCTCTGTGATAGTAATACTATACTGTCTCTGTGATAGTAATAGTATACTGTCTCTGTGATAGTAATAGTATACTGTCTATATCTCTGTGATAGTAATACTATACTGTCTCTGTGATAGTAATAGTATACTGTCTATATCTCTGTGATAGTAATACTATGCTGTCTCTCTGATAGTAATAGCATACTGTCTCTGTGATAGTAATAGTATACTGTCTATGTCTCTGTGATAGTAATACTATACTGTCTCTGTGATAGTAATAGTATACTGTCTATCTCTGTGATAGTAATACTATACTGTCTCTGTGATAGTAATAGTATACTGTCTATATCTCTGTGATAGTAATACTATACTGTCTCTGTGATAGTAATAGCATACTGTCTCTGATAGTAATAGTATACTGTCTATATCTCTGTGATAGTAATACTATACTTCTCTCTGATAGTAATAGCATACTGTCTCTGATAGTAATAGTATCATGTCTATGTCTCTGTGATCTTAATACTATACTGTCTCTGTGATAGTAATAGTATACTGCCTCTGTGATAGTAATAGTATACTGTCTCTGATAGTAATAGTATACTGTCTATGTCTCTGTGATAGTAATAGTATACTGCCTCTGTGATAGTGATAGTATACTGTCTATGTCTCTGCGATAGTAATAGTATACTGCCTCTGTGATAGTAATAGTATACTGTCTATGTCTCTGTGATAGTAATAGTATACTGTCTATGTCTCTGTGATAGTAATAGTATACTGTCTCTGTGATAGTAATACTATACTGTCTATGTCTCTGTGCTGATAGTGAAGTTGGGCTCCTCACTTGATATATCTCCAGGGGCTTGTTCTCCATGTTGAGGTCCCACACCTTGGCGGTGAGGTAGTCTCTGGTCAGCAGGTAGCGCCCGCTGTGGCTGAACTTCACGTCCGACACAGACGAGATGATTTCCGAGAAGAAGGAGCGGTTACTGGGGTCCTCCGGCTCCTCAAACACTAGAGGAGGAGAGGAGAGGGGGGTGAGTGTTTGGGGGTAGAGGTGGGAGTAGTGTGTGTGTGTGCGTGCGTGCAGCCTCCAGATTGCGGGTCTGCCAAAAACTAAGGCGAAGCAGTTGGCTAGGTAGGGCTCTGTTACAACTGTCGTGGGCAGCCTAGCTGTTTGGAGAAAGAGGTGCTTTCTGTACTCTTGAGTGCATTGCATACCGAGACCTTTTGTTAATGTATTTTATCAGGATCCCCATTAGCTGTTGCAAAAGCAGCAGGTACTCTTCCGGGGGTCCACACAAAACATGAAACATGACATAATACAGAACATTAACAGCTCAAGGACAGAGCTACATACATTCTTTTATATGTTTGGATCCTTTTTTAATGTAAATTTGATTGGTGGATTCAAATAAAGTAGTTCAAGTGTGTGTGTGTGTGTGTGTGTGTGTGTGTTGGTTCTTCTATCTTTGTGGGGACCTAAAAGCCCCAACAAGGATAGTAAAATAATTTACTATCCTTGTTGTCCCTAGTGGGGACATTTCCCATGTTCCCATGAGGTCAACGTCTATTTTAAGCTTAGGGGTTAGGTTTAGGGTTACAATTAGTGTTAGAATTAGGGTTAGTGGTTAGGTTTAGGGCTAGGGTTACGGGTTAGAGTTAATTTTGAATGGAAATACATTTTAGGTCCCCACAAGGATAGAAAAACAAAATGTGTGTGTGTTTCTGATGGTAGGCCATGTCTGTCTGTATGTCTATGTCTGTGTGTGTGAGTACTCACGTTTGGAGTGTTTGTCACACAGTGCGGCCTCTCTCATGTCACAGAGCCGTAGAGTTCCCTTACTGCTGCTATAGACCAACAGGTTACAGTGGTGAGGGTGGAACTCTGCTGCTGTTATCACCTCTGTCAGATCCTCCATGTTCACTGGCTTAATGTCCACAATGTCTGGGGCACAGGGGCTCAGGACTACAGCAGAGAGTACTGTATACACACACATTGTGATAATAATTAAACAATTAAGCAATAAGGCATGAGGGGGTGTGGTATATGGCCAATATACCACGGCTAAGGGCTGTTCTTATGCATGCCGCATTGCGGTGCGCCTGGAAACAGGCCCTTAGCCGTGGTATATTGGCCGTATACCACAAAACCCCAAGGTGCCTTATTGCTATTATAAACTGGCTACCAACTTAGAGCTGTAAAATAAATGATTTGTCATACCCGTGGTATACGTTCTGATATACCACGGCTGTCAGCCAATCAGCATTCAGGGCTCGAAAAACCCAGTTTATAATAGACAATATAATACAGCATATATACTAATTTGATTTTGTGTGTTTGTGTTTGATTAAAAACATAGTACACATACAGTACCCGTCAAAAGTTTGGACACATCTACTCATTCAAGGGTTTTTCTTTATTTTTACTTTTTTCTACAAATATCACATAAGGAATCATAAAATAACCAAAAAATTGTTCAACAAACCTAATATATTTTATATTTGAGATTCTTCAATGTAGCCAGCCTTTGCCTTGATGAAAGCTTTGCACACTCTTGGCATTCTCTCAACCAGCTTCATGAGGTAGTCACCTGGAATGAGGTAGTCACCTGCAATTAACAGGTCTGCCTTGTTAAAAGTTAATTTGCGGAATTTTGTTTGAGCCAATCTGTTGTGCTGTGACAAGGTAGGGGTGGTATACAGAAGATAGCCCTATTTGGTACAAGACCAAGTCCATATTATGGCAAGAACAGCTCAAATAAGCAAAGAGAAACGACAGTCCATCATTACTTTAAGACATGAAGGTCAGTCAATCCGGAAAATGTCAAGAACACTTGAAAGTTTCTTCAAGTGCAGTCGTAAAAAACATCAAGGCACACTTAAACAGCATGGCTACCACAGCAATCTGCAGCGATGCGCTATCCCATCTGGTTTGCGCTTAGTGGGACTATAATTTGTTTATCAACAGGACAATGACCCAACACACCTCCAGGCTGTGTAAGGGCTACTTGACCAAGAAAAAGAGTGACAGAGTGCTGCATCAGATAACCTGGCCTCCACAATCACCCGACCTCAACCCAAATGAGATGGTTTGGGATGAGTTGGACTGCAGAGTGAAGGAAAAGCAGCCAACAAGTGCTCAGCATATGTGGGAACTCCTTCAAGACTGTTGGAAAAGCATTCCAGGTGAAGGTGGTTGAGAGAATGCCAAGAGTGTGCAAAGATGTCATCAAGGCAAATGGTGGTTACTTTGAAGAATTTAACATCTAAAATATATTTTGATTTGTTTAACATGTTTTTTTGGTTACTACATGATTCCTTATGTGTTATTTCATAGTTTTGATGTCTTCACTATTATTCTACAATGTAGAAAAGAGTAAGAATAAAGAAAAACCCTTGAATGAATAAGTGTTCTAAAACTTTTGACTGGTACTGTACATGCAGTACATATTCAAAATGATATGCGTAAACACACTGATATCAATGTATATACTATTAAACACATACACACCTCTAGAGGTAGTGGGAGGATAATCTCAAATGTATCTGAATTGTACCCACGCAAATCCTGTCTGGGGCGAGGAGTGTGTGTGTGTGTTCTATTCAGCCGCACTATAATCCGAAAAGGATTGAAATATTCATGGAACAGTTTTAATAATTCATTAAGCTGCATTTTCACTCCTCGGCAACCGTTACCCTCCCCCACATCACTGTGTGTGTGTGTGTGTGTGTGTGTGTGTTCTGACCAATTGTCTGATCTAAAGGATACTGAAGCTGCGGTCAGTGATGCCCAGATGCCAGAGGTTGATCCTCAGGTCGTCAGCTGACATGTAGGTCTCGTGGTCAGAGTTGACGGAGATGGAGTTGACGTGGTAGGTGTGGGCGTTGGCAAACACACGCCGAGGACTCACCTCCACCATCAGATCCATGGGCTTCAACACCGGCACCTAGACAGAGCACAGAAGATTCAGTCAGAAAACACAACACAGAAGATACAGTCTGAAAACACAACACAGAAGATACAGTCTGAAAACACAACACAGAAGATTCAGTCAGAAAACACAACACAGAAGATAGTGTCTGAAAACACAACACAGAAGATACAGTCTGAAAACACAACACAGAAGATACAGTCTGAAAACACAACACAGAAGATACAGTCAGAAAACACAACACAGAAGATACAGTCTGAAAACACAACACAGAAGATACAGTCTGAAAACACAGAGAAATGTACTATGTGGTGAGTAGATTCAAATTATGAGATCAAATAAGGTTTTACATTCATAGAATCAAGATTTGTCCAAAATGGGAGCTTTGAAATAATTGTATCTTTAAACAGAGCACAAATGGAAAACCACAGAGATATAACCATTAGGAATACCTGTAAAAATTTTATATTATCACTTGTGGAGAAAACGATAGTCTGTTATTTTCTCTGGCCATAACAGCTGGCAGTATTTACTGTTGCCAAGCAGACAAACATACATAAACCTTGTGCCAATGACCCACTTTTATAAACGCACCACTGACCTACTTATGCTGTCCAACCTAGAATGCGTGCATGTGTGAGTGAGTGTGTGTGTGTGCATACATGTCTGTGTTTGTGTGTGTACGTGTGTGTGTGTGTGTGCATGTAACACAGACATAACATAGACACAGAACATACAGTGGCTTGCGAAAGTATTCACCCCCTTGGCCTTTTTCCTATTTTGTTGCCTTACAACCTGGAATTAAAATAGATTTTTGGGGGGTTTGCATCATTTGATTTACACAACAAGTCTACCACTTTGAAGATGCAAAATATAAGAAAACCTGAGCGTGCATAACTATTCAATCCCCCAAAGTCAATACTTTGTAGAGACAACTTTTGCAGCAATTACAGCTGCAAGTCTCTTGGGGTATGTCTTTATAAGCTTGGCACATCTAGCCACTGGGATTTTTGCCCATTCTTCAAGGCAAAACTGCTCCAGCTCCCTCAGGTTGGATGGGTTCTGCTGGTGTACAGCAATCTTTAAGTCATACCACAGATTCTCAATTGGATTGAGGTCTGGGTTTTGACAAGGCCTTTCCAAGACATTTAAATGTTTCCCCTTAAACCACTCTCAGTGTTGCTTTAGCAGTATGCATAGGGTCATTGTCCTGCTGGAAGGTGACCCTTCGTCCCAGTCTCAAATCTCTGGAAACAGGTTTCCCTCAAGATTTTCCCTGTACTTAGCGCCATCCATCATTCCTTCAATTCTGACCAGTTTCCCAGTCCCTGCCGATGAAAAACATCCCCACAGCATGGTGGTGGCAGCATCATGGATGGTGTTCTCAGGGTGATGAGAGTTGTTGGGTTCGCGCCAGACATAGCATTTTCCTTGATGGCCAAAAAGCTAAATTTTAGTCTCATCTGACCAGAGTACCATCTTCCATATGTTTGGGGAGTCTCCCACATGCCTTTTGGCCAACACCAAACATGTTTGCTTATTTTTCTCTGGCCACTATTCTGTAAAAACCCAGCTCTGTGGAGTGTATGGCTTAACGTGGTCCTATGAACAGATACTCCAATCTCCGCTGTGGAGCTTTGCAACTCCTTCAGGGTTATCTTTGGTCTCTTTGTTGCCTCTCTGATTAACACCCTCCTTGCCTGGTCCGTGAGTTTTGGTGGGAGGCCCTCTCTTGGCAGGTTTGTTGTGGTGCCATATTCTTTCCATCTTTTAATAATGGATTTAATGGGGCTCCGTGGGAAGTTTCAGATATTTTTTTATAATCCGACCCTGATCTGTACTTCTCCACAACTTTGTCCCTGACATGTTTGGAGAGCTTGGTCTTCATAGTGCTCCTTGCTTAGTGGTTTTGCAAACTCTGGGGCCTTTCAGAACAGGTGTATACAGTGAGGGAAAAAAGTATTTGATCCCCTGCTGATTTTGTACGTTTGCTCACTGACAAAGAAATTATCAGTCTATAATTTTAACGGTAGGTTTATTTGAACAGTGAGAGACAGAATAACAACAACAAAATCCAGAAAAACACATGTCAAAAATGTTATAAATTGATTTGCATTTTAATGTGGAAAATAAGTATTTGACCCCTCTGCAAAACATGACTTAGTACTTGGTGGCAAAACCCTTGTTGGCAATCACAGAGGTCAGACATTTATTGTAGTTGGCCACCAGGTTTGCACACATCTCAGGAGGGATTTTGTCCCACTCCTCTTTGCATGTCTTCTCCAAGTCATTAAGGTTTCGAGGCTGACGTTTGGCAACTCAAACTTTCAGCTCCTTCCACAGATTTTCTATGGGATTAAGGTCTGGAGACTGGCTAGCCACTCCAGGACCTTAATGTGCTTCTTCTTAAGCCACTCCTTTGTTGGCTTGGCCGTGTGTTTTGGGTCATTGCCATGCTGGAATACCCATCCACGACCCATTTTCAATGCCCTGGCTGAGCGAAGGAGGTTCTCACCCAAGATTTAACCGTACATGGCCCCGTCCATTGTCCCTTTGATGCGGTGAAGTTGTCCTGTCCCCTTAGCAGAAAAACACCCCCAAAGCATAATGTTTCCACCTCCATGTTTGACGGTAGGGATGGTATTCTTGGGGTCATAGGCAGCATTCCTCCTCCTCCAAACACGGCGAGTTGAGTTGGTGCCAAAGAGCTCCATTTTGGTCTCATCTGACCACAACACTTTCACCCAGTTGTCCTCTGAATCATTCAGATGTTCATTGGCAAACTTCAGACGGGCATGTATATGTGCTTTCTTGAGCAGGTGGACCTTGCGGATGCTGCGGGATTTCAGTCCTTCACGGCGTAGTGTGTTACCAAATGTTTTCTTGGCGACTATGGTCCCAGCTGCCTTGAGATCATAGACAAGATCCTCCCGTGTAGTTCTGGGCTGATTCCTCACCATTCTCATGATCATTGCAACTCCACAAGGTGAGATCTTGCATGGAGCCCCAGGCCAAGGGAGATTGACAGTTCTTTTGTGTTCCTTCCATTTGCGAATAATCGCACCAACTGTTGTCACCTTCTCACCAAGCTGCTTGGCGATGGGCTTGTAGCCCATTCCAGCCTTGTGTAGGTCTACAATCTTGTCCCTGACAACCTTGGAGAGCTCTTTGCTCTTGGCCATGGTGGAGAGTTTGGAATCTGATTGATTGATTGCTTCTGTGGACAGGTGTCTTTTATACAGGTAACGAGCTGAGATTAGGAGCACACTCTTAAAGGGAGTGCTCCTAATCTCAGTTTGTTACCTGTATTAAAGACACCTGGGAGCCTGAAATCTTTCTGATTGAGAGGAGGTCAAATACTTATTTCCCTCATTAAATGGAAATCAATTTATAACGTTTTTTACATGCTTTTTTCTGGATTTTGTTGTTGTTATTCTGTCTCTCACTGTTCAAATAAACCTACCATTAAAATTATACACGGATCATTTCTTTGTCAGTGGGCAAACATACAAAATCAGCAAGGGATCAAATACTTTTTTCCCTCACTGTATATACTTAGATCATGTGACACTTAGATTGCACACAGGTGGACTTCATTTAACTAATTATGTGACTTCTGAAGGTAATTGGTTGCACCAGATCTTATTTAGGGGCTTCATAGCAAAGAGGGTGAATAGATATACACCACTTTTTAAAAACTTTTTTTGAAACAAGTACATTTTTTCTTTTCACTTCACCAATTTTGACTATTTTGTGTATGTCCATTGCATGAAATAAAAATAAAAATCTATTTAAATTACAGGTTGTAATGCAACAAAATAGGAAAAACACCAACGGGGTGAATATTTTTGCAAGAAACTGTAGATACAATGGGAAGAGAAAGAAAGAAAGGTCCAGGGTGACATGATAACGATAAGATAGATAGATCGATAGGATGATAAAATAAGATGAGTCTACCTGTAGTGAGGTGACAGTGGAGAGGTCCTTTATCCTGCCCTCCTCATCCTTCAGGTTGTAGCCTTCAGGCCTCTTGTCCCGCTCACTCACCTTCCATAGCTTAATGGTCTTATCTGATAGACAGACAGACAGCACAATACACCAATCATACAACTTCGATAGCCTTATCTAAGAGACAGACAGGGCAATCAGCCAATCATATGCCTCAGACGTCTTATCTGAGGGACCGACAGCACAATGAACCTAGCATATGCCTCAAACAGCCTTGTCTGACACAGGATAATTCACCAATCATATGCCTCAAGCCATCTAATCTGAGAGACAGACACGGCAATCAACTATCATATGTTTCAAATCATCTCATCTGTGGTCAGTTAAAAAGCTAGAGCGATAGGTAGATTCAATGTAGACTATGACCCTCTACCAGTGTGTGAAGCAGGTCATATGGGAATTACATTGACAATGTATGGATGATATTGCCATGCTATTACACTAACATTCTAATAGCTTCCTGGTGCTAAGGCAGAGGTCCCTCACCATTGGTGGAAAGGAGGAAGTGGGCGGCGTTCTGCTGAGGCAGCCATCGTATCTTGTTGATCTTCTCCTCGATCTCCAGACTCTTAAGGTAATCAAACTCCGGCTCGTGGCTCTGGAATGTGCTGTAGACATTATACTCTCCCTGGGAGTACGGCTCTGTCTTACACTGCAGCGAGACAGAGAGAGAAAGAGAGAGTTAGATCCAACACACACACACACACACGTGTAGCGTAGTGCTGGAGTCAATTCAATCTGAACTGTAGTTATTTCACGAAGTTGCTTAAAAACTGACCCGAACCCTGAATGAACACACCCAGTGCCAGGTCTGCGTGGGTGGCTGTATGTGTGTGTGCACCTACCTCAGGTTCCCTCTGGAAGATGACCACTCGCCCCCCCTTATCCCCTGTGGCCAGGAGTTCTCCAGTGTGGTTGAACTCTACAGTGGAGATGATATCAGCTGCAGACGGGAAAGAGAGAGGGGGGGAGAGATGGGAGGGAGAGAGAATGGAGAAGGGAGAGAAAGAGTAGCTATAAGCAAACGGAACGAAGATAAACATTCACCATAATGAATTGTTCATTATCAGCTGGCACTGTAAAGCAGCATTACCCAACAGTGCAGCAGGTAGCGACATAAATGAATAAAAATGAACATTTAACTAAACCCACACACACACAAATACACACCCACACACAGACAATCTCACATCAGACACAGGTGTTATTATCCAAGCTTGCTTCTGACATACTGCGACAACACTGATGCCCAGCTACAAACTGAACAGTGAACAGTGAATGTTGCTACGTGAACTCTCCAACCGTCTGGAACTCCACTGACCGTCCCAGTGTCTTTCAGAGACACTACAGGCCAGTCTGAGGAGGCCTGCTGTAGCAGACAGGGACCTTCCTGTCAGAAAGCATCTCTTACTTACCGCTGACTGATTCAATCGGACATTAGATTACAGTGGTATTCACAGTCAGTGGAAAGCCTGATTCAGTTTGAATGGCCTGACGAGAGAAAGAAAAGAAAACTGTCGGTAGAGGTTGTCTTCTACACTGTTCAACCAATCCAGTGGATGTGGAGGAGGAGTTAAGACGGAGTGTCGCCTTGTTAACGCCCAGAAGCGGAAGTCGCGTCACAGGCTCGCATTCCATTTCCCCTAAAAAAAACGGATGCATCCGGATGGATCCGCCCCACTGAGGGTGCACACAGCCTAACTGGTTCTATTGATAATAGGTCATTTTTTTAAATTAGGAGGTCTGCTTATAAACGGTGTATAAACCATTAACCATTAGTAAAGTGTCTATAAATCATAGTACTGATAATAATAACAGAACTGCTGTTATAAAAATAATGATCTCCCTCGCTCTCTCTCTCTCTCTGTCTCTCTCGCTCCCTCCCTCTCTCTCTCTGTCTCTCTCTCTCTGTCTCTCTCGCTCGCTCCCTCTCTCTCTCTGTCTCTCCCTCTCTCTCTCTGTCTCTCTCTCGCTCGCTCCCTCTCTCTCTGTCTCTCTCTCTCTCTGTCTCTCTCGCTCGCGTCCCTCTCTCTCTCTGTCTCTCTCTCTCTCTGTCTCTCTCGCTCACTCCCTCTCTCTTTCTGTCTCTCTCTCTCTCGCTCGCTCGCTCCCTCTCTCTCTCTGTCTCTCTCTCTCTCTGTCTCTCTCGCTCCCTCCCTCCCTCTCTCTCTCTGTCTCTCTCTCTCTCTCTGTCTCTCTCGCTCTCTCTCTCTCTGTCTCTCTCTCTCTCTGTCTCTCTCGCTCCTCCCTCTCTCTCTCTGTCTCTCTCTCTCTCTCTGTCTCTCTCGCTCGCTCCCTCTCTCTCTCTGTCTCTCTCTTTCTCTGTCTCTCTCGCTCACTCCCTCTCTCTCTCTGTCTCTCTCTGTCTCTCTCCGCTCGCTCCCTCTCTCTCTCTGTCTCTCTCTCTCTCTCTGTCTCTCTCGCTCCCTCCCTCCTCTCTCTCTCTGTCTCTCTCTCTCTCTCTCTGTCTCTCTCGCTCTCTCTCTCTCTGTCTCTCTCTCTCTCTGTCTCTCGCTCCCTCCCTCTCTCTCTCTGTCTCTCTCTCTCTCTCTCTCTCTCTCTCTCTCTCTCTCTCTCTCTCTCTGTCTCTCTCTCTCTCTGTCTCTCTCGCTCCCTCCCTCTCTCTCTCTCTCTGTCTCTCTCTCTCTCTCTCTTCTCTCTCTCTCTCTCTCTCTCTCTCTGTCTCTGCTCCACTGTTTGTCAGGCAATGTGCATGCGTGTTTGTGTTTGCGTGTTTGTGTGTGTGTGCACAGGGGAGTGTAGGACTGGAGGAGTGGGGGGTTTGCTCGTGCATAGGGTTGCCATGGCAACAGGCTGAAGTGTTCTGGCTCGAGCAGCAGCAGCCCGGTAGGAGAGGAAGACAGTAGCAGGGGAAGCAGGAATCATCAATCTGGGGGACATAATGGGCCTGCCCGTACCTAAGCCCACAAACAGCCCAAATTAAAATTCTGGAGCACCGTCACAGCAACTCACTGCACAGGCCGCCACACACACACACAACACAAACACCACAACGCACAGGACACCCAGACTCACAGAACATGCGCAGTAGGTCTCACGCCCATATATCTCAGAAGCACACACATCAAGGCACGAGCACGCGCGCGCACACACGGCACGTACAGTTTCTCCAAACCACACACACATCGAGCTCATCTAGGCATCGCCAGAGAGCAGACATACAGTAGCTAGATGGAGTATGGAGCACTTCTCTCTCTCTCACCACTGCGACACACATCACCGACCCTACGGAAGTGCAACCGCAGTAGCACTGTTGGTCCAAGCAGAGATTCCCTCCCCGTGCAGAGTCCCTGCAGGAGTCCATATCACGGCTCTGTGGCGCAGTGGGAAGCTGAGTGGATGTGTCCTGTGGTGTCATAGCAGGCCTGGTCTCCCTTTCAATTACCATCAGGACCCACAGACCCCAGAACACTGGTACAGTGGCCGTGCTGACCGACTCGTCGCCTAACTACACTCTGAGCACATACACAAGCACGCATTGTCCCCGTACACACACAGACATACCAGTGGGGGCTGGTGGGAAGAGGTGTCGGAGGACGGGGTCATTGTAATGGCTGGAATGATTGGAACGGTGGTGAAGCTCCTCCACCCAGCCTCCTCTGTTACATCCAAACGCGCACGCTAATGGACGTGTCCTTCACACACTCATCTCAGCCCCCAGAACCAAATTATGAGATACTTTTCACACAACAACACATAAGCACAAACACACTGTGACTCACACACCAACACGGACACAAGTGCTGAAGGGTCGATAAGGAGGGTAGGTAGTCCGTTTTTTTTGGGGGGGGGAGAACGAGGGGAGGATGGGGCGTCCTACTGTTCCAATTATAGCAATCTCTGGTCTGGGTAAACATTACTGCCAATACCACTCTCTTAACAGCATGGTCAAACTAATAATACCAAACCCGACACCCAGCAGGGGACATGTGTGTGTGGGCGGGGCTGTGGTGTTTGTACGTGTCTGTCCACATACACTCCATCACCCTCCAAAATAAAGAGGGAGATGCTTGGTTATGGAAACGATCTATTAGCACGAGAGAGAGAGAGAGAGAGAGAGAGAGAGAGAGAGAGAGAGAGAGAGAGAGAGAGAGAGAGAGGAGAGCTCTGATATGTCATATATCTACAGTATATACTCATATAGCCCCTATACATGTCAAGGATTAGATTCTATGTCAAAACTATACCGTATCTATACCGAATCCATATTATCCATAGATACGCATCTCATAATCTATCATATACTGTCTATTGTCTAATATCCCCATGAGGAATGGATGGATAGGTGTGTGCAGGGACAGTCCTCTGCCCTACAGCACTGACTCCAGCGATAATGAGTGTAGGAAAAGACACGTCCTCTGTGAGACTGGAGTTCGTCTGGTCAAACTCTATTTCAGGAAATCAATGACACACACACACACACACACGCTGAGATACATACACTCACAGAGACAGATGCACACAGAGACAGACACACAGTCACACACTCGACACAAACAGTCCCACATATATTCACACAGATGGACAAATAGACAGTCCCCTCGTACACGCACACACACACAGTGCTCTGGGTCTCGATGTATCTGAATAAGTGATTCATTGGTCATTCATTTATACGGTATACAGTATAAACACACCTTCAGTGTAAGAGGCAAACGGCTCGGGCTCCAGGGAGAGGGAAGTGATGTCGGAGCACAGGACCTGGATGGGGTTCAACATCCTGGGGGAGGAGTCCGGGAGAGGGGAGGAGGCGGGGCCTGGTGGGGCGGGGCTCTTCAGGCAAAGCCACGAGCAGCCCTGCAAGAGGGGGGCAGTAGGGTCTCCATTACACTGCATCAGAACCATCCAAAGGGATTACAAAGGAGGGAGGAGGGAGGGAGGGGAGGGGAGGGAGGGAGGGAGGGAGGGAGGGAGGGAGGGAGGGAGGGAGGAGGGAGGGAGGGAGGGAGGGAGGTTGATTTGTGGTGCATCTCAAATGTCTAAAGTGTCTACTTTCCTTCATCTGCACTACTATGAAAGTAATGGTGACATTGTTAGTACTGTAGTGACTGATTCAAGCAAATCATGCACGTTGTCATGGTTTTGTGATCATTGGTGACCATTTATTATCATTAACATGTCTGTTTCACCATCCTACCGCCACTGTCCTGGCACCCGACAGCCAAAGGACGGGAGAAGAGAGGAGAGGATAGGACAAGACAGGAGAGGAGAGGAGAGTGCTGTACAGGGAGAGAGAAAAACTCTATAGGGCAGGAGAAGGGGGAGAGGGGGAGTGGGACAGGGGGAAAGTGTGAGGGGGTGAAATATCCTCCCCTCTTTTGCGCCTAGGGCAGAAAACCCCCTGGAGACTGGAGAGGCCTCGATCCTGACATTGCTACAGATACACTGCTGTGTGTGCACACATACATACACATACACGTACAGCAAACACACACAGACTAAAAGATAGACATACACACAAACACATACTGTATATACAGTAACAGACAGAAAAACACAAACACTACTACAAAAAAAAAATGTGGAGCCCTGCACACACACACACACACACACACACACAC